>NC_057796.1:62535894-62769671 GCF_018294505.1 Triticum aestivum
GAGATCCCATCTCAAGGGGGGCAGCGGCCAAGGGGGGGACTTGCCCCCCAAGTCAAGTGGGGCGCGCCCCCACCCCTAGGGTTTGCAACCCTAGGCGCAGGGGAGGCCCGAGGGGGGCGCACCAGCCCACCAGGGGCTGGTTCCCTTCCCCACTTCAGCCCATGGGGCCCTCCGGGATAGGTGGCCCCACCCGGTGGACCCCCGGGACCCTTCCGGTGGTCCCGGTACAATACCGGTGACCCCCGAAACTTTCCCGGTGGCCGAAACTGGACTTCCTACATATAATTCTTCACCTCCGAACCATTCCGGAACTCCTCGTGACGTCCGGGATCTCATCCGGGACTCCGAACAACTTGCGGATTTCCACATACTAATATCTCTACAACCCTAGCGTCACCGAACCTTAAGTGTGTAGACCCTACGGGTTCGGGAGACATGCATACATGACCGAGACGACTCTCCGGTCAATAACCAATAGCGGGATCTGGATACCCATGTTGGCTCCCACATGTTCCACGATGATCTCATCGGACGAACCACGATGTCGAGGATTCAATCAATCCCGTATACAATTCCCTTTGTCAATCGGTACGTTACTTGCCCGAGATTCGATCGTCGGTATCCCAATACCTTGTTCAATCTCGTTATCGGCAAGTCACTTTACTCGTACCGTAATGCATGATCCCGTGACCAAACACTTGGTCACATTGAGCTCATTATGATGATGCATTACCGAGTGGGCCTAGAGATACCTCTCCGTCATACGGAGTGATAAATCCCAGTCTCGATTCATGCCAACCCAACAGACACTTTCGGAGATACCCGTTGTGCACCTTTATAGCCACCCAGTTACGTTGTGACGTTTGGCACACCCAAAGCACTCCTACGGTATCCGGGAGTTGCACAATCTCCTGGTCTAAGGAAATGATACTTGACATTTGGAAAAGCTCTAGCAAACGAACTACACGATCTTATGCTATGCTTAGGATTGGGTCTTGTCCATCACATCATTCTCCTAATGATGTGATCCCGTTATCAATGACATCCAATGTCCATAGTCAGGAAACCATGACTATCTGTTAATCAACGAGCTAGTCAACTAGAGGCTCACTAGGGACATGTTGTGGTCTATGTATTCACACATGTATTACGATTTCTGGATAACACAATTATAGCATGAACAATAGACAATTATCATGAACAAGGAAATATAATAATAACCATTTTATTATTGCCTCTAGGGCATATTTCCAACACGACGGCGAGGCCTAGGAAGGGGACGACGGGGAGACGGGGAAGATGCGGCAGTGGAAGCCCGCGCGGAGAGGAGTACAAGGGTCCACTGGTTCGGGTGCCGTGTGAGGCTGTCGTCGCCGCAGGGCCTGGCCAGCGGTGGGAATAGTAGGGGGCGGTGAGGCCTCCGCGGCAGCACAGCCGGCCACGGGAGGCAGGAGCATGCGGCACGACCGGCGCTGCTTTGGGCGGCTGGAGCAAGAAGACCAGAGGTTGAAGAAGCACTACGGCCGTTGGATGGACATCGTACGGTCACTGGAGCTAGAATCGTTCATATTGACTAAAGTTGACAAAGGCCCCCATCCCAGTCAACTTAGTAGGCCCACAAGTCAGCCTCTCACCATGGTGGGTCCCAGCTAGCAGGGGGAGTATTCATTTTTTTGTGCGTAATGAGGTGGCAGTTCCGGTGGGTCCGAGCTGACAGCGGGTGGAACATTTTTTTCATGAAATACGCTGGCCCGTCCGGTGGGTCCCAGCAGTCAGGGGGGAAACGTTTTTTTCGCTAAATAAGGTGGCCCGTCCGATGGGTCCTTGCTATTAGGTGAAGGAATAATTATTTTGCGCGTAATAAGGAGGCACTTCCTTGTGGCCGCCTGGACCCAGCTGTCAGCCTCTCCACGTACAGTACTCTTCCGATGGAAGTCGGTCGTTGACCACGTTGACCACGCCGCGCCGAGAGCACCAGGGCGGTGGTCTGGACGACGGCGAGGCCTAGGAAGGGGACGACGCGGAGCCGGGGAAGACGCAATAGTGGAAGCCCGCGCGGAGAGGAGTACGAGGGTTCACTGGTTCAGCTGCGGTGTGAGGCTGCCGTCGCCGTAGAATAACAGGGAGTGTGGGTGAGTAGAGGGATGGCCTGGCCAGCGGTGGGAGTAGTACGGGGCGGTGAGGCCTCCGCGGCATCACAGCCGGCCACGGGAGGCAGGAGCACGCGACACGATCGGCGCTGCTTTGGGCGGCTGGAGCAAGAAGACCAGAGGTTGAAGAAGCACTACGGCCGTTGGATGGACATCGTACGATCACTGCAGCTAGAATCGTTTATATTGACTAAGTTGACAAAGCCCTTGGTACGCGTCAATTTAGTAGGCGCACAGCTCGGGTTTGGCAAAGAACATATAGTACAGCCCATTTTTTAATTCTAATGGAATTTACTACAGCCCATTTACAGTTTTTTAAAAGTACAGCCCAACTTCTAGCTAGGACAACGATTAATAATTTCAAACAACCGCTCAAAACAGAATTCAAAAAAAATTCCCACATTTTGATGGGATCCGAAATATTTTTATCCGAAATTTCTAGTCAGGTTAAATATAATTTCAAAATAAAGTTGTATTACGTTAAAATCCAACGAAATATTGCGCGCGCAACAAGTAATGAAATTAAAATTTTCAAATTCCAAAAATAATATATTTTTCAAACTAATTACGTGTTTGGTGCATAGTAACTGTCCAGTTATTATAATTACATCCCATTTATTATTTCTTAAAGTCCATTTTCTTGTTAAGCCTAATGCATACCTCCTAGGAAAGGTTGCAGCCCAGCGGGGCGGAGAATAACAAGTTGACCCGGATATTGTGTACAACTGTCGGCCCAGTTGCATTGCTGATGTTGAAAAAAAAGGCCTGTGTAGTACAGTACAACCTAACATGGTTACTCAACCCACATTCAGCGACGCCGGAAAGGCCCAAACAAGGCTTCTGTACAACTTTTTGAAGTCACTGAGCTCAATTAATAACTTAAGAAAAAAGTTAGATTACAGTGGAACCTGATTAAAAGCTGTCACGAGCAAATAAATAATTCAACGGGTCCCACTTGTGCGTGTGCGCGCGTGTGTGCGTGTGTGTGTGTGTGTGAGAGAGAGATAGAGAGAGAGACCCATTGGTCGATGCTCGTAAATACATCTTTCAACCATATGCATTGCTGATGCTCAGTAAAAACTTATATAGTTGACACAATCATATAGAACATCATAGCACACTGAACTTGCATACAAAAATTTTACGCAGGCGGCACAATCAGGATGGAAGCAGTGGATCGCTACGGGAAGGGCTATGTTGAAACCAACGAAGTCATACATAACGGTTCATCGTCTTTATCAATGACGGGGAAATATCTTGAATGTTGTGCAAAGAAAACAGACAGACAACACAATAAGTTTTGCTAGCACATTAAGTTGACGTACATCCCTTTCTAAAAAAAGTTCAGGTACAAAATTAGAACAGGTCACAATCAAATGTACTGGCATATCAGTGCTTCACACCCATAGCTCGGATTTAACTAGTATCTGACAAGATTCAGTTGTTACCTCAAATTAGAGCACATCCAGGCAGCCAGCCCTGCCTCTTCTCCCAAAGAAGCAGTGGCCTCCGCCGCGCGATGGAGTAGGTCCTGTGCCATCCATCGTTCCGAGCAACACGGGGAAAGTCTCACGTTGACTCCTGTAATGGACGTCGTCGACGGACCCTGGCACCAGCGGCGGCGGCAGGACTTCGATTGATGGATTGACCACTTCTTCGACATGCACGAACACTCGATACAGGTACATCCCTAACATGGTCCGTGGCGGCCTTGGTGGCGGCGAATAGTACAACCCCGGTTCCTGCACCGGTATCTCAACACCAATCACCTTCGGTATGGTGGACGGCTTCTTCATCCATGCCATAACCGTCAGAGCCCAGCTGTCTGGAGGAACAAACATACTTACGAGCTCACCTCCAAGGTCGTTGATAAGCTCGTTCATGGACTCGCTGTTCCAAGCACGTCGAGGCATGCTGTGGAAGGTAAGCTTTGTTAAAAACTCAAGCTCAGAGGGCACCGAGCCCCATCCTGGGTGCCACCGATCAAAGCTCACCAGCGCGCCATCGCAGAACAAACGCTGGGAAGATTCGAACACACGACTGCAGTCGAAAGTTGTCCGGAACCTGACGAAGAAATCAGCCGGTGGCGGACAGACTTCGACGAGCAAGTCACTTATTTGGATGCCGTGCGCAATGCCAAGAGCTTTGACAAGGTCATCCAGCGAGACGGGAGGCCGGTCGCCGTTGATGGTTACCGTCAACACTTTGCCGGCAAACTGGTCGTCAAGCGCCGCCATGTCACTGTTGAGCGACAGCATGCAGCGACGGAAGGCAGGACGGACCTCAGGATCTCCGGCTCGGAGATCCGCGTTGACCGGCGACATGATAGTGCGCTTGAGTACAGGGAGTACAGGAGGGGGATTTGGGGGAACTAGAGTAGGAATCGAGATTCCAGAGGTGGGGGAGCGGCGGGAGACTAGGGATGAAAAGGTAGCATGAATTTCGAGCACACGCCAATATGCTCTCGGCGCGCAAGCGCACGAAAACACCGGTGGCGCCCACATGTCGGCCTAAGAGTCCTTATTCTTTCTTTTTTGGAGAGCCCGGCCTTTTTTTTCAGGATCTTTTGAGAGCCCGGCCTGAGAGTCATAATTGACCTGTTTGGCATTGCGTTACTACTCGGCCCATATTCAACGACACCTCACTGGCCCAAACAAGTGTACATCATCGAAAAGACACTGAGCTCAAATTATATAACTTGAAAAAAGGAGATATACTCCGAACACTGGAGAATGGTGATGCCCTCATTTAGCCCACCAGTAGTTCGAGACAATAAATAGTTCGAAACAACGATATATACAACATTCAAACACTGACTAGTGACTACTACTGACATAAACAGCAAGACATGATAGTTCATAAGAAGTCTTGCTACACCACCAAAACGCACCCATCTGCAACGCTCAGACTCTCGTGATCCAGACGAGAATGACATTCTAAATAGAAGCAACTATTACATAGTAAGAGTGACATAGACGAGGATGAACAAATGACAAGGAATATGCATAACAAAAGAAAGAACTACCCATCCAGAAGCAGCAGCAAAGACAACAAAGTCATTCGAAGAGATGATCCAACACCATCATAATTTGCAGCCCCGCTTCAGCGACCAGCGATCCGGAGACACCAGTACTCCACCCTTCCGATGCAACAGCCCAATTACCTATCAACCTGAAGGCTTGAACCACATCAGTGCCTGTCGTAATTGAGACATCCAAGGATCAAAGTTAATCCGGATGCCTTTGTCATTCTCACCTTCTTTTGGCTGCAGGCTGTATTGTTGACAATCAGGGGAGTTTGCTCCCGAACTCCTAGGGCTCGCTGTGTAGACACAGTTTTCCATAGCAAACAGAGCCTCTCTGCCATCAAGGTCCTTGCCAACGGTGATCTCCTGGTTAATCGGATAATTGAGTCCGAGAAACAGAGAGTGTGAACCAAGGCTGTTTACCCGCCTCCAACTAAAAAATCCTAAAGGCCCCAACAAGCTGGTATCCTGCTCATAGACGTAACAGCCACTGTCCGGATACTCACGTATTACACGGTGCTTGTATACAGTGGGGTTTTTGCAATATAACTTTTCCGGCTCATGTGTCCGAATGATCATCAGTCTTTTGTCGTCGTCTGATCGAGTGAGGAACCAGTTGTGCTTCCCTGTTTTTGGCAAAGGTGGTGTGATTACAAAGGGCAGTAACTGTAGGGACACTGCATCATATAAAAAAGGACAGGCATTGTTAATGTAAGATCAGCATTGTTCAGAGTATGAGTAGGATAATGCAAGAAACAGCATTGATATGTCCCTGTTGGAACTGGGAGGAAAATACAGGGAAATGTATACTGGGTTCGAAAATATAGAAGTGCCATGCATGGTTATACTCATGTTATCTCGCAATCGATTCTTCACAGGAAACTGCCATGTCATGCATGTTATGTACTCCCTCCGTTCCCAAATATTTGTCTTTCTAGGCATTTCAAATAGACACAACATACGGATGTATGTAGACATATTTTAGAGTGTAGATTCACTCATTTTGCTCCGTATGTAGTCACTTGTTAAAATCTCTAGAAAGACAAATATTTGGGAACGGAGGGAGTAATCATGTTCTGTCCTCACAAACAAATTCTTCAAGGTAACTAACAGACCATGCATTGTTATATACTCGTTTTCTGTGGGCAAATTTTTTGTGAGGATATTATTCTAGCCATTGATTGTTGAAGGGCGAATATAGGTATGTACACATGGTAAGCATAGAAGGATTTTACTCTCTGTTGGAGAAGGCAGTGCCTAGGAGGCGCTAGGCGATGGCCAAACGCCTCGCCTAGGGCATAAATTGAAGTCTAGGCAGGGTAAGCAACAAATTGTTTACCCAAGCGAGAAATCATGCCATATTGCACTAAAATGCCAAACATGACACATTCAAATGGTAGTAGCTGGTAGTTAACTTATTTATCTGCCCTAAATTAACATCAATACACATATAATAAGCCCAATAACCCTGATAGTAGAAGCTATGTTACCACCTAGGCTGCGCCTAGGACGCTTAAGCACCGCCTAGGCACTAGGCGAAGGCCAACCGCCTCTCTTACGCCTACCGCTTTTCCAACCTTGATTTCACTACTTCCAAATATAGAGTTCTCCATATGCACATTTACTTCCCTAATGTATGGTTAGATGAAACCAACAGTGTGGTGCATGTTTCTACATCATGAAAATGAGGAAACTAACATGGCCATTGATACACACTCATATTTAGTAGTAGTATATAGATTACTGTAAAATAAGGATAATATCCATATATTCCTAACCGTTTGATTATTCAGGGTACAAATTGGCTGTAATGACAGGGTCACAATCGCATGAATTAACTCATTCCAAATATAGCTGATTTACGGCATCTCTAATACATTGCCATAGTTCTACTCAAATTCTGCTCAAACAGGGATATGCCAATCATCACAAAAAGTTCAAACGGTGTCATGGCGTCATCATTAACATGAGATGGAAACAACTTACATGCGCCGTCCCAGCAATACGTGGTGCCATCTGCTTTGTCGATCGCGTAGATGATGCCATTGTGTTCAATAGCATCACAGAAGTGTGTATCAGCTTTGACGATGATCCACTGCGAGCCGAGTTGTCTCCAGCTAAAGAAGGCACCCGCGTAAAGATAGGCGAGTCCGTGGTCGAACAAGGCAATTAGCTTGAAGTCTGCGTAATTCGCATGGCGTGTGGGCACTTGGTAGATTACAATCCTCTGCAAAACAAGGTCCGTCCAACTGACGTAGTAATCTAGATGACTTGGACCGCGATGGTAATACTCTATATAATCCAACGGACGAAGGATAATCTCATGGGAGGTCTGGAAGTTCACGAGCACCAACTTTTTACCGTCTTCTCTGAAGGCAGCCATCCAGTGGGAGTTCATGCCGACCCAGTACATACCTGCCAAGAAGTTTCGGGCAATGGTGATCGGATCGATGTCGAGGGAAATGATGTACGGCGACCCACTACATACCTGCAAAGAAGTTTCGGCTAATGGAGATCGGATTGAAGTCGAGGGGCATCATGAACGCCTCCGTATCATGGTGATCCAATCTCGCAAGACCAGATAGCAGCAAACAGGGTGTCTTGAAAAGCTTAGGCCTCGCTTCGACGATGGCCGTGTGCATGTCCCTCGAGCATGCAGCCAGCCGCAGGGCGCTCAACATATCCATACACGAACAACAGAGGTCGAGGATGTCACTGGGGAGATTGCTCCAATCGCGGCTCATATGGATGCTGCGCGGTTCGCGTTCGGCCATGGTGGAGTTTGGAAGGGGGCTTGATTTACGGGGGAGAAGGATGTCGGTGCTGGAGTGGCTAGCAGGGGAATAGTGGTACTGGGGGAGGCGAGTGAGGCGACGGTACACGGGGGCACAGTGAGATGGAGACGGAGAAGGAGATGGAGATGGAGTGGTGCTATGGGAGCAGAGAGGGAGACGAGGCGAGGCGCCAATGTGCTGTACAGCGGCGGTGACAGACTACACAGTGCACAGGGTGAGGCTGACTTTGGTAACCCGAACACGCCGCCTGGACTAGTGTCAGGCGCAGGGTGTTGTCACTTCACTGTGAGGACCGGATGAATAGTATTTTGACCATCAAGTGTACTCCCTCTGTCTAGGTGAGTAAGTCATCTTAGGTTGTGCGCCGTGACCAAGGAGGAGGGGAAAACGAGAGACCTTAATGTTTATTTGCTAATTAATAGCATTGCATGCAATGAACTAACCACTACATGTTGTGTTTGGTAGTCTCAAGTCATTAAAAGCTTGCACACCCCTCATCTCTTATTGGTTGATATGTCAAGAAACAAGAAACGAGATAGAAATTAGTGCACCGCGCCTAAGTGTTTTGGGATTATTTGGTTTTCGTAAGATGACTTACACACCTAGACGGAGGGAGTACCACAGTTGTACTACTACTACTAGTAGTAGTAGGAACATGGGTACTCCAGTATTGTATAGCGGAAATAGGTCTCCCGTGCTAGCATGCCTGTTCACTTCATCATTCAGGTATCATCCATATTGCGAGCAGAACCAAATTCTCGTGCATGCCCAATCAACGCCCTGCCGTGATGCATGCAGTGGTCGTTCTGGTGCATCAAGGGCGGCATACAGATCGTTCCACACTTGAGAAGAGGAAAAATGGAAAGGTAGAACGCGGCAGCAGAGGAAGAGAACGCTGGCTAACGAGGCTGGGAGGGGATCGAGCAGGAAGTTAATGCTCCACGCCTTCAGGTTTTGGGTAAACCTGATTTTCATAAGGTGACTTATACTCACCTAAACGGAGGGAGTATTCCTTAACCAGAGAATGTTGTGTCTCCCACTCACGCGCTCAAAAAAAAACCACGACACATTTTTTATCTGTTTGCATAGGTCCCACCTATCAGGAAGGATGGGCACGTACACGAACAGGTACGACTCATCAGTCTACACGCATAGCCTTTTCATTTAGTCTACCTAGCCGTCTAATCAACTGCCTGCACGCCACTTCTCCCATTTACTTCTCCATTGGGAACCGATTCTCCTCGGCTTCTTCACCTCCCCTTCGTCTTCATTTGCATCCAAACCCCACTGCGTTCACATTGTTTTAACCTCTTTAAATAATCATCTACTACTTCAGTTAGACTAGCCATCTAATCCTAATTCTCCAAACTATAGCCCTCCGTTCCAGCAGTTCCAAATGGCGAAAGAGATCGAGATGCAGGTTTTTAGCGTCCAACATGTCCTCGTCGAAGGCTCGATGCGCATAGTTGCCACCGTCACCGTCCACCCAAGGGTTGTTCGGCAGTGGATCAACAATGTATCCAACTCCCTCGAAGAGGTAGAGACGAGGGTCATCGGTCTCGACGCAGAGTACACGGAGCGTGCCCCTGGGAAGATCCAGCGCGCCGCCGTCCTTCAGCTGTGCCTCGAAGATGATGTTTTGGTGTACCACATCATACACTCGCCCTCCATACCAGGTGAGCTTCACGATTTCTTGTCTCGGGAGGACGTATACTTCTGTGGGGCAGCCATCGAAGGGGACAAACAGAAGCTGGAGCCGTACAACCTTGATTTGAAAAGCATCGCTGACCTACAAACCAGAATCAAAATTCGTGTAGAAGATTGTGATAAACAGACACCATCCCTATTCGACGTAGCAAATTTTGTGCTCGGTACAAATCTTCAGAAGGGTGACGAGACGGTGGCATTAAGGTCGTCTGGATGGGAGAATTATCCCTTGACGTACGAGCGGATAAAATATGTTGCCCTCGAAGCCCGTGTGAGTTTCGAGATAGCTGCAAGGTCCAAAGAGCTTGTTGCGAAGCCGTCTCTCATAGAGAATGAGAACAAGAAGAAGAAGAAGAAGAAGAAGAAGAAGAAGAAGAAAAGGCTGCACCAGCAGGAGGGCATTATGGATGGATGAACTATTTCATCTCTTGTAAAAAAAATATTCACTCTCGGTGTATATTGATATAGATGGACTATTTCGATGGTGTGCATGTCTTTGGAATAGAGTAGTAGCATGGGTCCGCTTGACTATAAGGAACTATTTATCCACATATATAGCTTTCTCTGCTACTCCTTCCAGTGATTGGTATGCAGTGCATGTGTCCGTAGACATGATAGCTTGTCCATGGAAGTTCAACTACGGCGACCATCACGTTTCATCTCGCGATTCCCACAACGCCTCTCCAACCCATGGCACCACGCCCCCCGACGTGCGCCTCACCCCTCTCGGCCTCACCGCCCCTCTGCCTTTGTGTGCATGACATGTGGGCCACCTAAAATGCGGCGAGCATCAAGTTTCTACCACAGCCACCCGCGATTCCCACGACACCGCTCGAACCCATGAAACCACACGTCCCCCGACCTGCGGCTCACCCCTCTTGGCCCCACTGCCCCTCTGCCTACGGGAGCATTACATGTGGATCAGTCACCTATCGGGTCCACATGTTATTGACTCAAAGGTAGGTGTAGTAAGGCGCTGAAGCTCAGTCCCGGCGGCCGTGAGAGGGAAATGTAACTCCTGCACCAGGGCTTGTGGTGCTCCCGCAGCACGAACTCGTGCCAAACTCGAGATTTGTTTCTTTACTATACATGCACGCAACGATTTAATGGACATTGTAATCTCAACATGTGATGGGGAGCTCTAAATTTGAATTTGAAACTTACAAAATGAAAAGATTCAAAACAAATAAACTAGGAGAGAGGGAGTATATCGTAGGATGTGTCCCATACAAAATAAGTCCCCTGGTTTGTCACCGCAAAGATGCGGTTAGAAAGGAGCACAGCGTCTTCCTACTTGTACGGCAACAAATCGGCCGCAGACAGCATGGTCCGCCTTTGACCGCCATGTGCAAGGTTCGTGCTATCTTATTCAATCTCACCGTGGTTCCATCATACCAGTTCATGCGGTGGCCTGTTGCATGGCTGATCCCAATGTTGGACAAAGGTTCTACGGGAACGGTGTCACCGTTGTAAATGTTGTACAAATTGATGTTGGTACCCTCCCGTACATATGCAAGCCAATCTCCACTCGCACCAAGCCTAACCTGTGAAAAAGTGGGCAGGGGGAGAATTAGGAAATGGACACGGAAGTAGTCTTTAGAATGCATTTACTACGTGATCAAACTCATCTTACCTGCTCATCGGAGGAAATCCGAGTGCCCCTCAATGTCGGCATCTCAAGGGGCGTCAACTTACAACTACGGCCACGCCGCGCTGGAGAGACCCCCAAGGAAACATCCTCGTGCGTTCCACGGAACATCAAGATGCATTTGTATGAGTAGTTTATCTTGTGAGAGAAAAGGATGAACGAGGGAAGGCCTCTAGAGATAGAGATGGACACTACTACTACCAATGTGCTGGCCCGTGTGTTGCAATGGATCCAAAGTAGTAGAATAATACTTGTTCACGTGCTTGAAATATAAACACTCTAGTTTTGATATACATGTGTCAGTAGACATGACAGCTTGTCCATGGAAGTTGAACCACGGCGACCATCACGTTTCTTGTTTCTACCACTGCCACACCCACACGCGATTCCCACGACGCCGCTCCAACCCACGGCACGACGTCCCCCGACATGGACATGGATCCTCTGACGTGGCTATCACTGCCTTGCCCTGCCTTTCCTTCGCTGACAGGTGGGACCCACGCTTATGGGTCCCACATGTCAATGACAGAATGGTAGGATTGTTCGCGTCAGGGGATCCTCATCCCCCTGACGTGCCCCTCATCCCTCTCGGCCCCACCGATCCTCTGCCTTTGTGTGCATGACATGCGGGCCAGCTGAACTGCGGCGACCATGAACTTTCTACCACAGACACACCCGATTGGACACGGTTTGCCTGCTCCGCTGCTGTGCTCCGATCCATACTCCCGCACCATCGAATTTTCATCCAGCGGCTGTGACACATTTCGTCCCGGGCATCAATCCTCAGCTGGAGTACTTATGTACTATAGGTAGTACCCGCCGGTGTGGCCATCTACGCCTCGTAACGCCCCGACGCCCAGCTGTGGCACCCTCGCCACGGCCACGCCACCACCGGCCGGTTCATCTCGAACGAGTGAGTCGCGAACCACGCAACCACCATGAGAATGACATGTGGGCCAGCCGCATTTAAGGTCCGCATGTCATTGACTCATAGGCCGGGCACTAAGCCACTGAAGTTCGGTCCCGTGGGCCCCGAGAGGGAAATGTAACTCCTGCGGCAGGCCTTGTGGTGCTCCCGCAGTACGAGCTCGTGCCAAAACTGGAATTTGTTTCTTACTACTACCAACTAGTACTAGTAAGGTACACGTGCATTGCACGCATGAGATTCTGGTGGTTTGTGCATTATGCTTCTACATGTGGAGCTTTCTGGATTCTAACATGTGGCAAAATCTGGTGGAATGTAAGGTTAGGCAAGTTTTATTAACTTAGGTGAGTGTTTGGTTCAAGCCACACCTTAGGCAAGCCACACTAAGGCCCCACATGACATACACACAAAAAATGTGGCAAGATTCCCTTAGGCTTGCCAACTTGTGGCTCTCATTTTGAAGAACTAATAACTTTGCCTAAGCTTAGTTGTGGCAAAGTTAGTCATGAATTAAGTTCAACCATGGAGTCTTCTAGATTATACATGTGGCAGAATCTGGTGGATGATATCCAACGGCCAGTAGTGCTCGGATTTGCCATCTTTGTACTGTCGGATTGGCTTCATCCAACGACCAACTTTCAAAGTTTTTCACACACTATATAGGGGGTATAGATATAGATGTGTCGGTCTGTTGCAATGGATCCAAAGTGTATCTATTTAGTGGAGTGCACTCTAAACACATTATCTATTTATTTTTCTCTAATCTTCCGTAGCCATGCAACCAAGCCACATAAGCTTCATGGGTGCCCCCCACATCATATTATTCATACTACGTTGATTGAAAAAAAGATAAATCACCCAAAACAAGATCTTCCCGTTTTTTGTTCCTACGATGTTGTGCCGTGCACGTACCTACTAGTTGTATAGTGGTAGTACTAGTAATATAGTATTAGGAGTACAAGGAGTAGTACTAGTACGAAATGCTCCTACTCTATCAACGAGCCCCGTCTGACACCAAATTTCTTGGCTTCCGTGCTACAGCTAGATCTTCCCCTCGTTTCTGTTTTCCAACCCGGCAGCGGGCAGGGTGTCGGTTTGCTCAACGGCGGTCCCACATGAAAGTGAAAATGCTAGGCAACACGCCTTCCCTAAGCTATGTGTCGTGCCGGACGGGCCGTGTTGTACTCCCGATTCCCGGGCGTGTGGGGGTGCGACGCGAACGCGGCAGGCCTTTTCCTTTTACCAGCAATGTGCCCGTGCGTTGCGACGGATCCAAAGTAGTAGAATAGTAGTATTTGTTCACAAACTTGAAAGAAATCACTATTGTTTTGATATACTCCTAATATATTACTCCCTCCGTACCTAAATATTTGTCTTTTTTGAGATTTCAAATGGACTATCACATACGGATTATATAGACATATTCTAGTGTTTCTAGCAAGATGCCCATGCGTTGCACGAAGTTGATGGAAAAGGTAAGCACAACTTATAAATTGACGGATGGAGTACTAGTTACAGTGATGCATATAATTAAGCAAAGGGATCGCACATGTCGGTATTGACTGGAACGAGAATGCAACATCACAATAAGAATTAAGGCCACGATGATGCGATCACAGTGGTGGTTACAGAAGGCAAGAAGAAATATGGATCCACGAACGTACGACCTCCTCCTCCTCAACTTAGTGCGCCGGGCCACCGACCGGCGGCTAAGGAGCGGCGGCTTTTGTGGCGAGGTCGAGGTGCTTCTCAGCAAAGGCATCCAAGGCTTCCAGCCGGTTGAGGAAGGCCAACGTCGTAGCATCCTCACTGGCCTTGTAGATACCTATGTACACGATTTGCTCGTACACGTGGATGTGTAGGTCGACGAATTCTTGCAGGCGAGGCGCCTCGCAGCGAGCGCGACCTCCAGGTGGACATTCTTCGTGGCGTCGGCGGGCAGTCGCAGGGCCAGCAGTGCTTGAAAGAGGTTCCGGCCATGGAGGCCGATTAGGGTGGCAGGCAATGAGGAGCCCGGGCGCACGGGCTGGAGGAGTACGGCGATGTCGTCCGCGAGCTTCTAGAGGACGGTGAACTTGTTGCTGGTGGCAACGATCATCTGGTCAAACTGAGAGTCATAGTTGGCGTCGACGGCGGCCATCCACCAGCCGGTCTCCAACACCGTCTGGAGACGATCCTCGGCGCCATGCCGCAGGCCGGCGTCGTGGACCATCTGGCGCAGCCGCTGGCCGCTCACGCGCATTGCCGCCATGGGTCTGGAGTGAGCTCTTTTGCGCTTAGTGTAGGTGCTTAGGCAAATGCTTAGGTGCGTACAATGTGGTAGATGCATTGGAATGGATGGGCGCCTTTATATGAGGGCAATGAGGGCAAACTGCGTTGCATTCACATCGTGCAGCCTCTTTTCCCGGACCTCCTCCCATTACTTCCCTCATGCATTAATTGAAGGAGGATGCATTGGCCGTTCAACATATCGGGAACCGCTACTCCCTCCCTCGTCTGCATTAAAGCCGTATCGGGAACTGCGCCGCCCGCTGTCAAATCGAATACTCCCTCCATCTAGGTGAGTATTAAGTCATCTTACGAAAACCAAATAGTAAACACATAGGCGTGGTGCATTAACTTTCACGTTGTTTCTTATTTTTTGACATAAATAGAGGAATCAACCAAGAAGAGATGTGGGGCTTGTATGCTTTTAATGACTTGAGACTATCAAACATGACATGCAGTGGTCAGTTCGTTGCACAAGAACAAATACAACCCACGTCAGCACACACGCATCTTATATAGCATCACATCCAATGGCTATAAAAGATGAATGAGACCAAATTATATCTCATCTAGATGAGTTCTAGCAAAACTGTATTAATAATACTTAGTACTCCTGCGCCATGTATCATATATTAGTATCATGTAGTACTTTATTTATTGCCATGTATGACACATAGTACTCAACTCTCTCTCTTTCTTCATTTAATTCTATGACACCTAATCAAAATTGCTAAGGCTAGTACCATTACAACCAGCCTTAGCAAATACTAAACATTAAGTTCTCTCGTTTTCCTCTCCACCTTGGTCACCTAGACAGAGGGAGTATACTGCGCGGGCTTTTCCTGCGCGGTAGGCGGGGCAGTTCCGCCTAGTCGGTTCGACAGAGACGTGAGAAGACGAGGGAGTAGGCTGCTGCAAACGTAGGGTTGTGTGATTTGACAGCGAGTTACTTCTGGACAGGTGGGGGCCCGTGATTTGACTTGC
Organism: Triticum aestivum; assembly: GCF_018294505.1. Lineage (NCBI taxonomy): Eukaryota > Viridiplantae > Streptophyta > Magnoliopsida > Poales > Poaceae > Triticum > Triticum aestivum. The sequence continues at coordinate 62,551,397 of NC_057796.1, forward strand.
CATTATCATTTTAACTGCGGCGCTACGACCGGCGTGAGTCTCCCGATTCCGGACCACCTCCAGACAGGTGCCTCTGCCAATGCTCCACCATGTAGTAGAGGCTGGCTCTTGCATGAGAGCCCACTTCTCCACTTTTTCCTTGCCTCTCTTTCCTCCACATATGCAAAAATGCCATGTAAAGCGCACTATTGTACTTACTTGCTCCTACAGGTGCTTAAGCTTGCCACATAGGCATAAAGTCTGATGTGGCAAGTTAATCAAGAAGAGAGAGACTAGTTTGGTGACCCAAGGAAGAAACGGTCTCTTTCCTCCACATATGCAAAAATGCCATGTAAAGCGCACTATTGTACTTACTTGCTCCTACAGGTGCTTAAGCTTGCCACATAGGCATAAAGTCTGATGTGGCAAGTTAATCAAGAAGAGAGAGACTAGTTTGGTGACCCAAGGAAGAAACGGTGCTAAGCGCGTGTTCCTAGGTGAAAAGACAATTTTGAGTCTATAGCTAATTAAATGAAGCAAACTTAGCAACACCATTTCATTGGAAGAGGCCACTCCTTGGCAAATGCAATAAATACTAGTACTCCCTGTGTCCCATAATATAAGAACGTTTTTGGCACTACACTAGTGTCAAAAATGTTCTTATATTATGGGACAGAGGGAGTACGAAGAAAGAGATAGAGAGAAGTAAAAAAATACACTTATAGCCAACCTTATAGCCAAAACCTTGTTGTAGTATGAGTGACTAAGTGATGACCATGTATGACATGCCAACATCAGATAGCCTAACGCACCGTGTTAAATCTCCAAGGGCGCGACAGCACGAGCGACGCGACGGTCGTGGTAGGCGCGACCACGATACGGGCTGCTGGCAGCCCTTGGATCTGAGATCAAACGGTCGCATGCTAAGTTGCTGAAAATTTGCAGAATAACCCTCCAGGATAGGATATTCACCCATAGGTCTAGAATCACGCCATGCAACCGTTCAATCTCAGATCCAAGGGCTCTCGGAAGCCCGTATCATGGGAGAATGGAAAGCCACTACCCTGCCGTTCGCAGGCTGGCAGTTCGCTCCTACTCGTCCCCGCACGTCCTTCAATACTACGGCGGTTCGCTCCTAGTCATCCCGTCCATTCACATTACGGCAGTTCCACTAATCCTAACCCTCCTCCCAAATCCATGGCGTCCCAAATCTCCCCGATCGGCGGTGAGTACAAGGTTAGAACCATCACCGGCGATGAGTTCGACGTCATCTACACCCGTTCTTCTGCGACGATGAAAGGATGCCTTTCTCGCTTCAGACGCATGTTCGAAGACTCAGATGATGAGTGGGTCGCTGGGCTAGATGTTGAGTACACCACAGTCCTGGGACGAGAGAAGGATCTAAAGGATGAAGAGAGGAAGAAGTCCGCCGTGATCCAGGTTTGCGTGCATGACTTATTCTTGGTCTACCACATATGCCATGCCGACGTTGAGTGCCAGGATTTTAAGGACTTCCTCGAGAGCAACCTAGTCAAATTCGTTACTGTAGACTTTGGTAACTACAAAGAAGTGCTGCATCGGATAGGCCTCATTGTAGGCAACACCTTCGACCTCCAGAAGAATCGGCTGGTGTCCTCTCGTCAGCCTTCAATGCTGACCCTGGCAGGAGCCATGGTTCATCCTTCGTACGGTAAACTGGAGAAACCTCCATACACGTTTCATCGTCATGCATGGCAGCGGAATGTACTAGATATAGACCACATCCACTACGCTGCAATGGATGGCTACCTTTGCTTCAATATCTACAAGGGTTGGATGAAGAGCAACAGCCAAGTGTGCGGTTCAAGCAAAGAAGTATCGGCCAAGAGGAAGAGGGACAAGGACGAAGTCGAGGACGTGGACGAGGACTCCGAGTAAGGTGGCAGTGTCGTTGCTCATGGTGGTTCTAATGCAGTGTCTACCGGAATAGTTGCAAAGTTTAATTTCAGGTGTGCTTACTTTAATTTGAGGGGTGTGTTGTGCTGAGCCCCCAGCAGAACTATGGTATGTTTCTTCTTGTTACTTTAACTCTTCAATACGTACATACTAGTATTTCTTACATTTGATCTTTTAGTTGGTATAGTACTACCACTCGTTTCTTCACATTATATACGTACAATATATATGGCCAACATCATATAGCCAGCAGTTTAGTTGTCAAAGAATTTCAGGGTGCTTAGTTTTGTAAAAGAATTCCAGGGTGCTTAGTTTTATTTGAGGGGTGGGTTGTGCACTTGTGCTAGACACCATTATTGTGACAAGCCTTTTTAATAGTACTATATGCATAATTTGGCGACGAGCGCTCTCTATATGTACGACCTTTTTTTTAATTTCAAGTTTTGCTCCCTGGCGCAATCCATCGATACTACTACTATACAAAAGTGGAGTATATACATTTTTTAAAAGGCGAGAGGGCGGGGCAGTCTAGCTCGGTCGGTTTCACGAGAGGCGAGGGCCTTTGTGATTTGACGGCTCATTACTGCTGTCAAATCGAATAGTACTGTGCCGCCCGCTGCATGCCCGGCGCCTCCATTAAACCCGCATGCAAACCGAGAATCCTACTCCTGCCACACGTTCGTTCATGAGCGGGCCGGAATTAAACACAACACCGGCCGAGCTCCTCCCGTCCGCCCTCAGTTTAAACGAGGCCAGACGCCGGCCAAGCTCCTACCGTCCGCCCTCTATTTACACGAGGCCAGACAGACAGCGGGCAAGAATCGCACCCCTCTGCCGCTCCCCCATCTCCTCCTTCACCATTTTCTCCACTCTTCCGATGGCTTCCGATGATCCGTTCTCCGGCATATTACCCGGCTGGGTGGCCCGCCAAGCCCTCCGGATACGGGCGAGGCCGCTCGGTGCTTCACCAACCTCGCTTGGCCCGACGGAGCTAGTTGCCGCCCCAAGCAGGCGCGTGGTTCAGCAACTCGCCACTCCAGTTCAGCTCGATGAGGAGTGGCGAGTTGCTCCACGCCGGCACGGCGGCTAGCACGCCGGTACGGGCGCCGTCGCTGCCGCGTCGTACCGCACCACCAGTGTCTGCGGTGGCCGCGCCTCCCGTGTCTGTGGGCGCGCCTCCTGTGCCTGCGGCAGCGCCATGCAGGCAGAGACAGAAGCCGGGTGCATGGAGAGTGACGAGTCGGTGGCCAGCTTCTCCGTGTCCGCCGCCATCATCGAGGAGAAGTAGAACACGGGAGGCCGCCGCCACTTGGGACCCATGAAGGCCACCGCCGAGGCGACGACCGCGGATTCAGGTGGTTTCTTTGCTGCTTCGTCTCTTCCGAGGACCTTCGTCGACCCCGCAAGTGTCTGATGGCCATGAGGAACATAAAGGGATCCGCGGGCGGCCATTTAGAACTAAAATAAGTCTAGATACATCCATTTCTAGGACAAGTATTTCCGGACGGAGGGAGTATTAATTATACAAGAGAGCCGGATTGGCACCTCTTAGTTCATGTAAATGTAATGAAATCCATCATGTTTATATGAAGATCCGGCTTTTTTATACGAAATCCTTCATGCTTATATGAAATCAGTCCGTGTTTGCACGAATTTCATCTGGTTGGTTAGAGTTGTAAAAATGTATGCCGCTGGCGTTTGATGTCGTCCTCCGCTTAAGGAAGTGGGAGGAAATTTGCCGGCTGCCATTGGAGATGCTCGTTATGCTGGAAATAATAGAGTGACATCCAATCCATTTGAGTTAATTGCCTGTATGATTGTCCCTCTATAAAAAGTTAATTGCATGTACAGTGTACACGTGACTTGCAGGGTGGCTACAGCTTCGTACAGAAAGTTAAAAAGAAACAAGTCCATCCTTAATCTTGTATTCTAAGTACTCTGTGGGTTCCATTGTCAGTACAGTAGCGAAAGAAGTATATATTAAATAAGTAGAGTAATATATAATATAAAAATATAAAGTTAAAAGACAGAATTCGAACTCATGTCATCGCGTTACGAGCGTTCGGCGCTAACCAGCCCAGCACTTTTTTGTTGTAGACCATGCTGGAGATATATCTCCATGTCTACTCTTATATATACTCCATTCGTTCCTAAATATTTGTCTTTTTCATATTTCAAATGGACTACCACATACGGATGTGTATGTAGACATATTTTAGAGTGTAGATTCACTCATTCTGCTCCGTATGTCTTTTCAGGAAGGGGTCAGATTTGTCCTTGATTTATTTATGAGGTATCCAGATGGCACTGCACCGCCAGGAAAAGAGGGTAACATCAAAATTATGGACTACTTTTTTGAGTATGTTGGTAAGGTCCGGTCATAGTCACTTGTTGAAATCTCTAAAAGGACAAATACTCCCTCCGTCCGGAAATACTTGTCATAAAAATTGATAAAAGGAAATGTAACTAGATGTATTTTAGTTTTAGATACATCTCTTTTTATCCATTTTGATGACAAGTATTTTCGGACGGAGGGAGTAGAAAACAGAGTTGGTGATGACGGTGTGCGTGCCATCCTGCAATATAGGCCGTCGAATTTATATCTAATGGATAGGAAAGAAACTATGGCAATTTTGCAAAAATATACCCACACGTCTCTCCACGTTCGCAAATAAGGCCTTCCCTCGTTCAACCTTTTCTCTCACAAGATAAACTACTCATACAAATGCATCTTGATGTTCCGTGCAACGCACGGGCAGCTAGCTAATTTCTTTTCAAATAGTTGCTGCGATAATTGGGTTCAAGTGATATATTTTATGTCTGCCCCGAATGATTTCAGATTCACTAGTACTAACAAAGAAAAGGTTGCCTTGTTAATTAATAGAAAACAGGGTGAAAACTATCACATGAGGCCGGTAAAAACAAGGCACACTGGGTTCAGCGTCATCGTCACTACAGCTGTGCGCACGCGAGAAGTCTACATATCGAGGGGGCTACCGAGCGAGGCACCGAGACACAATGTTTCAGAGAGAAACCAATTTACAGATTATGATCAGATCGAGTTGTCACCCTTCTGCTGTCATTGTTGGGGGGAGGGAGAGAAAGACGTATCGAGAGTGTGTGCGGTAGGCACAGAGGCACAACTAGCGAGTGTGTGTGTGTGTGTGTGTGTGTTTGAAAGAGGAGTAGATAGATTATTATCAAGATCGATGTGCCACCCTACTCCTTCGGTGCCGGGTAGTGTGTATGTGTGTATGTTTGAGAGAGAAGCCAGTCGATAGATTAGTATCAAGATCGAGGTGTCACCCTACTCCTTCGGTGTTGGGAAGTGTGGGTGTGGGGGGGGGGGCAGTGACACTCACATATCTCTACTCTTATAAAAAACAGAGTTGGTGATGATGGTGTTCCTGCCATCCTGCAATATAGGCCATCCGATTTCTATCCGACGGACAGGAAGGAAACTATGGCAATTTTGCAAAAAGATACCCACACCCCTCTCCGCATTTGCAAATAAGGCATTCCCTCATTCATCCTTTTCTCCTACAAGATAAACTTCTCATACAAATGCATCTTGATGTTCCGTGCAACGCATGGGCATCTTGCTAGTAGGGAGAAGGAGTTTGTGTGACACATATCTAGCTATATTAAGGGATACGTAGATAGCATTTGTGTGAGAGACATTATTATACTTTGAGACATTAGTGGCTGTGGGTGGGCGGAATTAAAGGGGTGGGCGTGTTAGACATAGAGAGCGTGTGTGTTTCTGTGAGAGACTTGTAGGACGGGGTAGAAAGTCGAATTTAACCCTGACGGAGGGAGAGAAATACATGAAGTGCGCGTGTGTGATTCCGATGCCCACAGGGAAATGAGATATGTATGCGTGTGAGAGAGATTGCACAATTCATTCACGTATCACTATCTAGCGATCGTGGACGTGCATCGCTTGAACATATGTCAATATCTACTTCGTATCGTGGCCAAAGGTACAATATCGATTCAACACTATAAAGATTGGACACTCACATATCACATTTTTTCTATTTAAATAAACCTTTTCAGTTGTGCATGCCAAAGTTACAGTGATGTTTCTTCAAACAACCAATGTAGCTATCATGTATATGCACCATTGTTACTCTTGCATTCAAATTCATTAGTCTTGGATGATTTAAGTTTCTATTTTGAAGTAATATATGTAATATTCATATATGAATTCAACGGGTACGCAATTTATGAAATGGAGGCTATGTAATCATATGAGGTAACACTTTTAAGTAGATGACTACAATATCCATTTCTTTTTGTGCGCCTCTACACTAACACGTCAATGCATTATGTTTAAAGTAAATAACCAATGGCACTAAATTATCTATTTACATGAGAAATACATAGGCTGAGCGTTTGATCCCTTTTTTGTGAACGCACCACTACACCCGTACGATTGGCCGCGCCCGTGTGAACGTCCAAGTTATCGGCGCATCATCCCGAGTTATTGTCTTTTTTCTGGGTGGACTTCACACCAATTATTAACTGCTGACGCGTGCCCCGTGTACACAGTCTAGCATGACCTTCCCGCTAGCACGGTCCAAAATTAGTTGAAACTGGATACGAACGATCCCGCGGGCGGCAAAATCTCCCGCCTCCTTCTAAAATTTCCGCCACCTTAGTCTTTAGCATGCGAAATCCCCCTTTTGTCCTTGGTGCACGGAGACCAACAGTTACAATACCGCCCTCATCTACATGATAGGTCGGGGCTGCTTTGGTAACTTCCGGTTCCCCCACTACACGGCACCCCCATTTCCTCTCCCCCTCCCGCAAAAATGACTAACTCCACAGCACCAGAGCATCTTACATCACGCCGTCCGTACTTCATCGCCCTTTCTCCCCTCCCCTCTCGAAACCCTAGACTGCTCATTCACCGGCGTACCATAGCCCATTCACTGGCAACGGCGTCCGCCTCGCCGGATCTGCTTCTGCGGCCGCATCTACCCCTCCCACCTCCCCTAGAAACAAGTAGACTGCTCATCCACCACTGTACCACAGCCCATTCAGTGCCGGCCTTGTCCACGGCGCCGGATCTGCTTCGCCGGTACTCTCGTCAACCGCCGCGCATCTGCAGCGGCTCATTCGTACTCCCCACCGGAGATGCTTCGTCCACACCCCCCGGAGCCGCCCCACCGACGCCCCCGTCAACGGCCTCTGATCCTCTTCGCCGACACCTTCCTCAACCCTACCGGAGCCGCTTCGCCGACACCTTCCTCAACCCTACCGGAGCCGCTTCACCGACACCATCGTCAACCCTACCGGAGTAGCTTCGCCTATACCATTCTCAACCCTACCGGGGCCGCTTTGCCAACTCACAAGTCCACGCCTCAGATCCGCTTGCTCGCACCCTTATCCAACCTACCGAAGCAGCTTCTGACGCCCCGTCCACGGCCGCAGATCCGCATCATCGATACCACTCTTAACCCAACCACCGGAGTAGCTTCTGACGCCCCGTCCAAGGCCACAGATCTGCATCGTCGACACCATCCTTAGCCCAACCACCGGAGCAGCTTCTGACGCCCCGTCCACAGCCGCAGATCCGCATCGTCGACACCATCCTTAACCCAACCACCGGAGTAGCTTCTGACGCCCCGTCCACGGCCACAGATCCGCGTCGTGGACACCATCCTTAACCCAACCACCGGAGCAGCTTCACCTACGCCCTCGTCCACGGCCACATATCCGCTTCGCCCACACCATAGTCCACCCTACCGGAGCCGCTCCACAAACACCCTACTCGACGGTTCTAGATCTCCTTACCGGACCCCGACAGCCAGCGCAAAGTCATCACCCTCGACGTTTCTAACCTGATTCCCACCATCTGGAGAGATGCCAAGCACCCGCCACGGCCTAGGTACTTGTCAACTTTAAACCCGTCCAGCATCACCTGCCCGATGTACTTCAAATATACTAACCGGTCGCTGTTACCTGTTATGCAGCTGGCAAAAACTCAAGGACGATGTTTCTTCTGGATCTAACAGCTTGGCCAACCAAGATCCTGGACTGAGGCATTGCTATGATCTTGTAAGCGCGTCTCTCTCTCTCTTGTATTGTTCTGTGCCTGCCAGCGTGCTTTGCTAGGATTTTCGACCAGTAATCTCTTTGTGTAGACAATGATTTCTACTACTGGCTGCTAAATTAGATATGTAGATGTCATACATGATACTACCTCGTACCTCCGTTCCTAAATATAAGTCTTTCTAGAGATTCCACTATAGGCTACATACGGAGCAAAATGAGTGAATCTACACTCGAAAATGCATCTATATACATCTGTATGTGGTCCATACTAGAATCTCCACAAAGACATATATTTAGGAACAGGGGCAGTACATTACACAAAATCGTAGGTGGCATGTAGGAATTCCAATGCACTACATTAGGCTCCCTTAGAGTGCCTGCTAGTCCAGCATACAGAGTCATGGCTAGTTTATGGTACGCACACAATCGTTAATTGGTGGTTTAAATATGCGCAAGGGATATGCAATGTAGTATCATGTAGAGATGTCTGAAATTAGCCGTGTCAACTTGCAGATAGGGTTACACAATGAAAAAGTACAAGATGTATGTGGCAATTTCATGGAACATCGCAAAAAAAGGAGAGGCAGCGGTGAGCCTATACAGTGTGCTATGGTACGTCACTCCTCCATTGCAATCATCGTGACATGTTATTTGTATGCCAGTTCTATTAGCCAAGTTTCTTAGGGACAGTTATTACGAGTTATCCTAAGAAAATAAGCACCTGTGAATATAAGCTCCATGTAATAAGCCAACCAGTTCTTTTCATTGCGTTTTCAGCTTATCTTTGGTATGATCAGTGGAAAGTCTAGATTGCATTATATTTTTTTTCATTTTGCTGCCCATATGGAAATTAATTTGACTTGCAAACATCACAAATTGAACCCAGTGCAGTAATTAATATGATAGGAAAACAGACCATCACTATTTTCTCAAAATGCAAATACAAAGATACCATCTACTTGGCACAATCTACTTTGGTCAATGTTTTCCATAGATATCCCATTGCCTAATTTAAACGAAGAACGCATGACCCACATTTAAATGAAGAACAGTTATTTATTGAAATTCGATGGTCCAAGTGGCTGGTTATTATCGTATAGCAGCACCACCTAAAAGCATCATATAGCAGCAGCAGCAGCTCATAGCAACTCATCATACAGCAGCAGCAGTCTGCAATTCATCATATACCAGCAGTAGATCATAGCAATTCATCATATAGCAGCAGCAGGAGCAGCTGATAGCAATTCATCATATAGCAGCAGCAGGAGCAGCTCATAGCAATTCATCATATAGCAGCAGCAGGAGCAGCTTGTAGCAACTCATCATATAGCAACAACAGCAGCTCGTAGCAATTCATCATATAGCAGCAGCAGCTCATAGCAACTCATCATACAGCAGAAGCAGCTCATAGCAATTCATCATATAGCAGCAGCAGGAGCAGCTCATAGCAATGCATCATATAGCAGCGGCAGAAGCAGCTCATAGCAATTCATCGTATAGTGGATCAGAATGAAAATTTGGCAAAAAATCAGAGGAGATCCTCACCTTGTTGGATGAGCTCATCCTTCAACAGCACCTCAAGGCCATGGCCTGGGAGGAGGGGAGGGGGAATAAGGTGCCTTCTGCCGCAGTGTGGCATCAGCCGTAGTTGTGCAGTGCCCGCCGGAGTAGTGCGTTGGAAGAACCACAGTGGAGCAGCTGCTGGAGACCATGAGAATGAGGGGCGACGCCAGAGGGAGCAGCAGCCAGGGAGATTTGCCCCTACCCGCCGGCCATGTAGCCTAGCTGGACATAGCATCGTCGAGGACCAGGCCAGATGGGACCAGTGGCGACGGCTCGCTGGAGGAACCCTAGTGCTGCAGGCAGGGGATCGAGGTAGAGGGAAAGGGGAGAGGAGATGCAAGCGGGCAGGGCAATGAATGCTTGCATGTTTGTTTTTAATTGAGGGTCAGGTGTGACACGGGCGTCAGCAGTTCCATTTTGAGTGTAATATAGGCAGACAACAGAGTCATTTCACTATTCCCCTTCCCTTCAATTTTTAGTGAGGTTCTACCCGAAACACCCCCCTCCAAAGCGAAATTAGTTAAGCCCAAGCCCATAACTCAAAAATGACTTCTTTACATCTTTTATGGCTTATTTTGACAATATGCCCTGAAAAGGCGGAATCGAACTGGCCCTTAACCTGCAATTCAATTGTGCGTGCAATGATGAATCACTCCTGCCTGCTATCTGTACATTCAGGCATCATCATACATGGCATAACCTAATACATGTGCATTCCATTGTAGAATCTGGAATATGCAATGTTTATGTTAGTTCATACGTTACACATGATGTTTAAATGCCCCTTAAATCTGGTCAGTCAAGTGATGGTCTTTAAGCCTCCTTCTTTGCTTCTTTTCTTGATATGTATGATTTGCTCACACATTTGTTCAATTGCTTGTTTGCATCAGCCAGCCATACTAGGACCGTTTGCTTTGATTACTTGCTGTTCTTGACCTAACACTCTAACAGAGCTTGTCAACGATTTAAACACTAAGGGCTGCTGTAGTGGGGCCTTGTCTAACTCATAGGTGACATAAAGGTTTGGTTGTACACTACAGTAGGCTCTCCAAGAGTACCTGGAGATCCAGTTCGAAGGTATGCCTAGTTTTTACATAGTGCAGACATAGTAAATGCTCATTTCATTGTGTGCAAGTGCAAGAGATGTGGCATGTTTCATTATGTGGTGTTGTTTTGTTATAATCTCATCCTTTCGTGTTCACAGACTGGAAAGTATGCATATTTGTCTTCCAAGGAGACGAGTAACTAGTTTGTGTCACCTTGCAGAGGGGGTGCAATGAAGATAAGATTGAGGATTTCCAAGTACAAGATGTTAGGAAGGAGCCTTGCAAGAGAAGTAGGAGCTGCGCTGAGCCTCTTCAACCTGCTAAGGTAAGTCACTGTATGCAACTCAACAGTTCAATTCCTTGTTTGTTTCAGGCATAGTTAATTTTCTCTTTTCAATTGCTTTATTTGTCCTCAGTTAATGAGATGCCCAAATAATCATGCCTGATGTTCGGTACTTGTATCACTATTAGTTGACATAATTAAAGGCCTTACAATTTAATTACTCTGTCGAAGTATGCCTGAAGCTTTGAAGTCTATTAACCAACTACTATTGCATGAGGCTCACAATCTAGTTTATACTACGCTAATGATTGCATAGTTTTGCCTGCTGTAGTATGTTTGTATGAAACCCTCTGTTGTTCATTATGCTCCCTAAGACTTTAATTGAGGCACAGAATGGCCAACTGCTTGCTTACTTATACGCAACGTGCTGTCTAAATTTGTAACTTGTCTGTGTTTTCGATTGGGCCCCAACATCATGCTCCTCTGGTGAGCTAAGAGGGATTTCTGTATGCAGGCTGCACAGACTATCTTTTTTATAAATATCACCTGCTTATGCTTCATGACGTGTAACATTTTTTTTGAAAGTGACGTGTAACATTATTGTTAGTCCTGTTTTGCCATGTAGTACAAAATAGTGTCTTGTTCGCTTCACTGTTGTAACTATATTTTGCCCTAGTCATGTGTACTTACAGAAACATTTCAGGATGAAGTGACATCAACACAAAGATCTGCGAGCAGTGCGGCATGGCCGTTACCGAATGATTATGGATTGAAATTGGAATGTGCTGATGTTCTCGAGCATCAACTAGAGGTGGCAACACAATGTGTACATGATTGTCAACGTATAATCAACAAGTTGAGACTGGACATGCAGGTATTAGATGCAGGAGTCAGAAAAATGAAACAAGACACTGAGGTAACCATGAAGGAATTGGAGATTTTGTAGACTAAAATTTGTGCTATCTGAATCCGGCCAATCCTATTTTCTGAAGAGATTATAGTTCAAATGGAGTTAAGTTGATGCGCGTCCATGATGTATGAGCTGTATTTTCCCAGTGTATGTAATTTGCTGTTTGTGTATGCTTTATTATCACCTGTGCCGAACCATAATGCCCAGTGGGTATAATCGCTGTAATTTCTTTATTGTATAGTGTAGGATTATTCTACCTTTCTATGCCTTGATCTCTTTGTTGTATAGTGTATGCTTTTTAGAGGTGATAGTATTGAGTAGGATAATTCTTTGAATATGCTATATCGTTCAAACGGGGGCCAACTCGCCTGACCATGGCCCTTCACGGACCGTCGGATCCATGGGCCTTCTACGTCTCGTAGGATCCATGGGCTTTCTATGTCTCGTAGGATCCATGGGCCTTCTACGTCTCGTAGGATCCATGGGCCTTCTACGTCTCGTAGGATCCATGGGCCTTCTACGTCTCGTAGGATCCATGGGTCGCCGACTCATTGATGGGTCTTGTACGGGCCTTTAATGGGCCGTAGACGGGCCTTTAATGGAAATCGTACGTTTTATGGGCTGACCATAACGGGCCGTTAATAGGCCGTATTTGGTGATGCTATGAAAATGGCCTAACAGACTAACAGTCCACAAACGGGCCGACTGTAACGACGGGCTGAATTTGGCCCACAAGCAGAAAATGACGGTAACGGGCCGTAAGTAACCGAATGCTGCAAATGAGCCCAAGAATAAATGGGCCCTCAGAAGGCCGAAAGTTCACTTGGGCTGGAAACGGCCCAACGGAATAATGGGCCGTTAATGGGTATAAAGTGATACACTGTTCATTACAGGCCAGTTTCACCACGGGCCGTTAATGGGTGTAAAGTAATACACTGTTCATTACGGGCCAGTTTCAGCACGGGCCGCTAATGGGCCAAGAGTTACAAAGGGCCTCATATGGGCCGAAAGACGTCATGGGCTATACATGGGCCAGAAGTGAAAACGGGCTGGAATAATATTGGATGGCCCAGATGACGCTACTGGGCCTAATTCGGATAGGGCGTAACGGGCCTTGGGTTAGCGGGCTGTAAATGGGCTATATGCGAACAGGCCATTAACCGGCTTTCCATGGGCCGGCCCGCCAGCTTTTGACCAAGTCAAACAGGCCGGCCTTTTCACAGGAATGGGCCACTGTTGGGCCGTGCCACGTGTCGACGTATCATAGGCGCCTTCTGTCCAGTGAGTGGATGACATCTGTCCCAACGATGAGCCGACACGTGTTTCCTCTAGCCAATGATGATTTTACACGTGGAAAATCCCCATTGGTCGGGGCTGTTAACGAGTTATCGGATCCAAAACCCGACCCAATAGCTTAACGGTGTTCCGTTACGGTGGATGCCACGTGTCGGTCACCCTTGACGAAAGCACTTCTGTGACGTACGATTTATCGTCATGGAAGTGGACAGTTCCGTGATGATAATTTTGGTAATGTCATGGAACACTTCTACGACAGCACAGGTATGACTATATTGATTCTGTCATAAATTTGTCATGGATGTACATGCATGACAAAAAACGCGACCTACTGTGACAAACACGTATCATCACGGAAGTGTATTTTTTTGTAGTGTAAGTTCATCTTGCCCAATAGATTGAGGATGATAGGGTGATGCAATTCTATGGTTGACATAATATTTAGGAAGCAATTTATGGAAAGCACCATGAATGAAATGTGAACCACCATCAATCATCAAATACATAGGGACTCCAAACCCTGGGAAGATAACTTCTTTAAGCATTTTAATGGAGGTGTTATGATCAATGCTGCTAGTTGGAATAGCTTCTACCCACTTCGTGACATAGTCAACAACAACCAAACTATGTGTCTACCCATTAGAGGAAGGAAAAGGCCCCGTATAATCAAAGCCCCAAACATCAAATAGTTCAATAACAAGTGAATAATTCATAGGCATTTCTTGACGCTTACAAATATTACCAATTATTTGGCATTCATCACAAGATAAGACAAACTTACGGGCATCGGAGTGATATTTCCGTAGGATTTGTTCCTGTTCATGCTCAAGTATACAACGTCTAATAATACCATCCCAAAAGTAATGTCTTAAGTCATAGAAGACTTTTTTTTCTTTTGTTGATATGTGAAACTAGGTGGTATAAATTTAGCAACAATGTAATTAGCATAGTCAACATACCAATGAGTATTATGAGAAGCATTTATGATAGCCAATTGTTCATCTGGAAAGCTGTCATTGATAGGCAGTGGGTCATCAAGAATATTTTCTAACCTAGACAAGTTATCAGCTACATGGTTCTTAGCTCCTTTCCTATCAGTAATATGCAAATAAAATTCCTGTAGCAAGAGAACCCACCTAATGAGTCTAGGTGTAGCATCTTTCTTTTCCATAAGGTATTTAATAGCAGCATGATCGGTGTGAACAATTACTTTGGAATCAACAATGTAAGATCTGAATTTATCACAAGCAAACAAACTGCTAAAAATTCTTTCTCAGTAGTAGCATAATTTCTTTGGGCACTGCCTAGAGTTTTACTAGCATAATGGATAACATTTAATTTCTTATTAAATCTTTGTCCTAGAACAACAACGACAGCATAATCACTAGCATCACACATAATTTCAAAAGGTAAGTTCCAATTAGGTGGTTGAACAATAGGTGTAGAACTTAAGGCTTTCTTAGGTGTTTCAAAGGCTTCTACACAATCATCATAAAAAACAAATGGAACATCCTTTTGCAAAAGATTAGTAAGAGGCCTAGATATTTTAGAGAAATCTTTAATAAACCTCCTCACTACAAGAATCAACTACTTCGCCGTCTGCCAAGAACCAGTCCACCGATAGCAAACCTCTTTGCCGTCGGCCACCGACGGCAAACACTTCCAGCACTAAAAGTCACGGTAATGACTTTGTTTGTCATCTGCATAATGAGAGTTGACGGCAAAGATGTTTGCCGTTCGCTTTCCTGGCAAAGCTTACAGTAAAGATAGCAGACGACAAAAAATAGCTGTTAGCCTCGTTAGGTGGCTAACGACAGACTTTGTCGTCTGCCAGCTGACAGCAAACAACCAAAACCTTTGCCGTCTGCCATATGACGTCAGCAGGGCTCTGGCTGCACGTCACTTCTACTCTGTCTTTGTTGTCTGCCTTGTACGTCTTTGTCGTCTGCCAGCGGACGACACAATGACCAAAATGGGTCGGACCTGGTGCTCCCAGGTTGCACAGGTTGCTGCCACATGTCCCCTTTGCCATCCGCCTACCGATGGCAAATATCTTTGCCGTCGGCTGGCAGATGGCAAAGCGCCTGTATTGCCACTGTTTTATTTTTTTCTGTTATTTCCCAGCATTTTCAAAACAGAAATATGATATATATATATATAGTAGGCCATGTATCCAACATCTAACAGTCCATCAATGCAACAAAACACATAGCGCATTAAAAGGTCCAATACATACATAGTTTCACGGAGTTCATCAACCTACATACATGCATAGTTTCATGGAGTTCATCAACATACATTGTTCATCAACAGAAAATCAATACAGAAACTAAAACTAGTAGTCCATCAATGACAGCTTCCATGAAGTGAATCAAATCTGCAAAATGGAAGTAAGAAAGTTAGAAGAAGAAGAAGAAGAAGGTTTTTACCCTTTTCCTTCTCATTCTTCTTCTTTTATTCTTTCTTTTTCTTCTCTTTCTTCTTCTATTCTTTCTTTTTCTCCTCTTTCGTGTTTTTCTTCTTCTTATTCCTTATTTGTGTCATTCTAGAGCTAACTTAGGTAATTATGCCATTTTTGATCTAATTAAGCTTATTATGTCAATTTGGAGGAAAATAAGGTAAGTATAGGTCATTTTTGTGCTAACCTAGGTAATTATGCCATTTCGAGCCAACTTAGGTAAGTATAGGTCATTTTAGAGATAACTTAGGTAATTATGCCATTTTGGAGGAAAATTAGCTAAGTATATGACATTTATTAGCCAACCAAGGTTATTATGCCATTTTTGAAATGAATAAGCTAATTATGTCATAAATTAAAGAAGAAGAAGAAGAAGAAGAAGAAGAAGACCAGAAGAAGAAGAAGAAGAAGAAGAAGAAGGAGTATAAGATGGAGAAAAAGAAAGAAGATAAAAAGGAAGAATAGGAATATATTTTCTTCTTCTCTCCTTTTCTCATCTTTCTTCTTCTCTTCTAGCTTTTTATCCTTTTCCTTCTCATTCTTCTTCTTTTATTCTTTCTTTTTATTCCCCTTCTTCTTCTATTCTTTCTTTTCCCCCTCTTCCTTGTTTTTCTTCTTCTTATTCCTTATTTGTGTCATTTTAGAGCTAACATAGGTAATTATGCAATTTTTAAGCTAACTAAGCTTATTATGTCATTTTGGAGGAAAATAAGCTAAGTATATGACATTTATGAGCTAACCAAGGTTATTATGCCATTTTTTTACGTAACTAAGCTAATTATGTCATAAATGAACTAAATAAGCTAATTATGTCATTTTGGAGGATAATTAGCTAAATATGTATTTTTGGGGAAAATAAGCTAAGTATGTGGCATATTAGGGCTAACTAGCATGTAAGAAGCTAAGGTTGCATTTGTCAAGCAAAACACTAGAGAAAACTTACCAGAGGTCAAGCACCGGGGTTCCTCAAGTTGGTTTCACCTGGAGAAGGGTTGTGCGATGCGGATCCGGAGTGATGTTGCACCAAAGATCATTTGCAAAGTAGCGTTAGCATGATGACACTCAAATGTTAAGAGTAGTAAATAATGACCATTCAAATGAAACTCACCGTTCCCGCTCTAGTAATGACCGGCATCGCCGGAGGGGTCTGACCAGTCTTCTCGCACATAGACTACACATTGGTCTTTGATGAGTTAGCCATATTAGTTAGTAATGAAACGAACATTACGTGTAGAAGAAACTTACCACAAGGAGCTCGTACATGGCCCGGTGAGTCGCGTCATTCCGTGCCCTCTCCTCCTCCAACAACCTAGTCTTCTTCTCCTCCGCTAGCAGTTCCTTCTCCGCTGCCACCCAATCCTGCTCCTCCAGAAGCGCCTGGGTCGTCTCTCTCTCTCTCTCTCTCTTTCTAAAGAGCGGCCTGCAACACAACTCCTCGTTAGCATTGTAATCATCAATGGACACACACACACACACACAATGTAACGGAGGAAAGATATTTGAGTCCATATAACTAACCTCGATGGCGAGATCGACTGCTGTGGACGAGTCCATATCTCAGGACAGGAGCTCGTTTGGCGCGCCTTGATCTCCGGGAGAGTGAGAGGATGATGCGGCTTGAACTACGTCGGTATTTCCCCAAAGAGGAAGGGATGATGCAGCACAACTACAGTAGGTATTTCCCTCAGTGATGAGACCAAGGTTATCGAACCAGTAGGAGAACCACGCAACACCACGTAAACAACTCCTGCGCACAAAGAACAAATACTTGCAACCCGACGTAAGAGAGGGCTTGTCAATTCCTCACGGGTAAAAAGATAGGTAAAATTGTAGTAGATTGGATAAATAGATCTCACGGGAACGTGAGATAAAATAAATAAAAATTGCAGCAAGGTATTTTTGTATTTTTGGATTAATAGATCTGAAAATAAAAGCAAATAAAAATAGATCGCGAAGGCAAATATAATAAAGAAGAGACCCGGGGCCGTAGATTTCACTAGTGGCTTCTCTTGAGAAAAAATAGCATACGGTGGGTAAACAAACTACTATTGGGCAATTGATAGAACTTCAAATAATCATGACGATATCCAGGCAATGATCATTATATAGGCATCACGTCCAAGATTAGTAGACCGACTCCTGCCTGCATCTACTACTATTACTCCACACATCGACCGCTATCCAGCATGCATCTAGTGTATTAAGTTCATGGAGAAACGGAGTAATGCAATAAGAACGATGACATGATGTAGACAAGATCTATTCATGTAGAAATATACCCCATCTTGTTATCCTTAATAGCAACGATATGTATGTGTCGGTTCCCCTTCTGTCACTGGGATCAAGCACCGTAAGATCGAACCCATCACAAAGCACCTCTTCCCATGGCAAGAAAAATTGATCTATTTGGCCTAACTAAACCAAATATTCGAAGAAGAAATACGAGGCTATGAGTAATGATGCATAGAAGAGATCAAAAGACTCAAATAGCTTTCATGGATAAAAACATAGATCTGATCATAAACACAAAGTTCATCGGATCCCAACAAACACACCGCAAAAAGAGTTACATCAAATAGATCTCCAAGAGACCGTTGCATTGAGAATCAAAAGAGAGAGAGGAAGCCATCTAGCTACTAACTACGGACCCGTAGGTCTACAATGAATTACGCACGCATCATCGGAGAGGCACCAATGAGGATGATGAACCCCTCAGTGATTGTGTCTAGATTGGATCTGGTGGTTCTGGAACTTGTGGCGGCTGGAATTGATTTTCGTCGACTCCCCTAGGGTTTCTGGAATATTGGGGTATTTATAGGGAAAAGAGGCGGTGCGGGAGGCTACCGCGGTGGGTATACCCCACCTGTGCGCGCCTGGGCCCCCAGGCGCGCCCTGGTAGCTTGTGCCCCCCTCGAGGCACCCCTCTGGTACTTCTTCGGCCCATCTTGTGTCTTCTGATCCAGAAAAAATCCACAAAAAGTTTTGTTGTGTTTCGACTCTGTTTGTTATTGATTTTCTGCGAAGTAAAAAACAAGCAAAAACAACAACTGGCACTTGGCACTATGTCAATAGGCTAGTCCCAAAAAATGATATAAAGTTGCTATAAAATGATTATAAAACATCCAAGAATGATAATATAACAGCATGGAACAATCAAAAATTATAGATACGTTGGAGACGTATCAGAGGACAACGTATCAATCAATCTCCAATGGCTAATGAGCCATGGGGCTCCCGCCACCAGAGATCATCACCAGCTCTGGATAAAAGGGATGCTGGCTCGGGTTATAGTCCTCCTATTTCCTCACCTTCCCCTCCTGGTTGTACCTTGCGAGCCTGTGGTGGGAGGAGATGTTGGTGAAGTTCTCTGGATGATTGAGGTCAGACTCAGAGAATGCATTGGCCTTCTTGTACGGGGCAGTATGGTCCATGGCATAGAGGTCGTACACCTCAGGCACCTCCGTGTTATTGTGTCGCGCCTAAAAGAGAGGAACAAAGTATTAGTAAGGGCTCAAGCTAGCATGAATAATGAATTGCATGAAACATGAAGCAAACCACATACCCAGTTCCACCCGAACTGATATAAGTTGGCGCTGCCTTGATGGTGTGGCACGCCAACCATTTGGGCACACCGGTCCTTGGCATTATCGTGGACGGCTCGGCAGCGGCCTGTGCACCACTCATCCACCAACGCCTCCCAACATTCCATCTTATCCGCACACCATCTCGGGGGCACCTAAGTTAGTAAAGAGAAAATTTGAGCGTTACGCCTACGAATCAAATCAAGGGAACTAAGTACAATGCCTTAAGAATAGGTAATTACCTTCATGTACTAATCCTTCGTCAGAAACTTAGACCGCACGACGGCTTGTCCTTCTTAATACCATGTTTGGCGTAGTAGTCTCAAACAGCCTGCGACCGAGCCTCGTGCCTTAAGTTTTGTAGTAGGCGCTTGCACTCGTTATCGATAACCTTTGCCGCCTCCTCCTCGTATCCCTCCTCACACCTGTAGAAGTTCTGCAATCAAACGAGACAACACTGATTAGTATAATAACTAGCTATTGTTAATTTTTAATTATGTAAAGGAGAAATTACCCAAAAGGTTCTAAACACCATCTCGGCCCTCGTGTGGCAAAAGACACCATCGATCATCTGCTCCGGCGGGGCCTGGGCAGCCAAGTAGTGCTCCCAGCTCAATCCTAGCTATGGAAGCTGACCCTCACCGGGCAATGTGACAAACCCCAGGAAATTTTGCCGGCAAATCACACCAAGGACGTTGTTGGGCCTGCGGACTTCCCTGGCTTGTACCCAACCCCTGCAGTATGACAAGGCTAACGCATTAGATATTTGAAGAAATGTGAAGGCAAAAGGAACAAAAAGAGTAAATGCACTTACTTCTCCCCATCAGGCCTAATCACCGGCCTTTGCTCGCGGGTCGCCGGCAAGGTAGGGAGTCATGTACCACCATGCTGGTACACGGTGGGCCCCTTAACAACCTTGCCCTCACTATCAGTAAACTCATCCCCGCCACCATCAGCATGGCCACTCGGCCCCTCAGGCAGATCCAGCCAGGTACCCCATTCGGACGTCTCCTGGGACGTAGCCTGGTCCGGAGTCTCGTGGGCCGAAGCCTCTGGGAACGGAGCCTTGTGGGCTGAGGGCCCATCCACCTGAGGCTTGTGGTTCGGAGTCCCCATAGCCTCCACCTCAGACGGGTCTACCCTCTAGCAGTCTTGTGCTCGGGTGAATCAGTTGGGGGTGGCGGCGAGCAAGGCGTAGTAGCCTGCCTACCTCTCCCGCGGCCACATCCTCCCTGACCTCCTCTCTTATTCCCTCCCCGACCTCCTCTCCCGGTGGGCAATGATGTCGACAAAGAAGCGCCCGCCGGTCGTGTCCCCATACTGTCTATCAATGCTCTCCGGAGATGTAGGGGTGGACCGGGGCAGCATGTGGGTCGGGCGGCTGGCCGGGGCGGCGTGGTGTCGGAACCGGCGGGTGGCGGGGGTCAGGGCAGCGGGGGCGGTGGGTGTCGGGGGCGACGGCCGGGTGCGGTGGTGGGGGGTCGGGCGGTGGGGCAACAGGGCGGTTGGGCGGCCGCAGCGACGGGCGGGGGTGGTGGGGCGTCGAGTGGTTGGCCTGGGCGGCGCGACCTCGTGGCCGGTGGGTGGAGGGCTGGGGTGGTGGGGGTTGGGGGCGGCGGTCCGGTGCGGTGGTGGGGGGTCAGGTGAGAGAGAGATAGAGGGGGCAGGACGGCCGTTAGCTAACGTTTATTGTACTATCTTTGTCGTCCGTCCGCTAGCTGACGCCAAAATGTCTTTGCCATTTGCTTTTGTCATTCTTTGCCGTCAGCTAGCGGATGTCCAAGAGTGTACTACCCACCCTTCTCTTTGCCGTCTGCTTTTGGTGTCTTTGCCGTCAGCTAGCTGACGGCAAAGACTGGACTGATGGCAAAGATAATATTTTCCATCAATCCTCTCTTTGTCGTCTGCTTCAGGACAGCAGACGGCAAAGATAGTCTTTGTCGACAGCTAGTAGAGGGCAAAGAGGCGACTAATGGCAAATTATCTATTTCCTGTAGTGCCTATAGAAACCAGCATGACCAAGGAAACTACGAATACCTTTAATGTCTTTTGGACATGGCATTTTCTCAATTGCATCAACTTTAGCTTTATCCACCTCAATACCCCGCTGAAATTTTTTATGCCCCAAGACAATACCTTCATTCACCATAAAGTGGCACTTCTCCCAATTCAAGATAAGATTAGTTTGTTCACATCTCTGCAAAACTCGATCAAGGTTGCTTAAGCAATCATCAAAAGAAGTTTCGTAACGGAGTCATCCATGAAAACCTCAACAATCTTTTCACAAAAGTCATAGAATATAGCAGTCATACATCTTTGAAAGGTAGCAGGTTCATTACATAAACCAAAGGGCAGCGTCTATAAGCATAAGTTCCAAAAGGGCAAGTAAAGGTGGTTTTCTCTTGATCAGGTTGTGAAAGAGGTATTTGAGAGAAACCAGAATATCCATCAAGAAAACAAAAGTGTGTGTGCTTTGACAATCTTTCTAGCATTTGATCATTGAAAGGCAGAGGGTAATGATCCTTTCTAGTAGCTTTGTTTAATTTTATGAAATCAATTACCATTCTATAGCCAGTCACCATTATTTGTGGGATAAGTTAATTTTTATCATTAGGAACAACAGTAATACCTCCTTTCTTAGGGACACAGTGAACATGACTTACCCATCTACTATCAGCTATGGGATAGATTATACCTGCTTCCAGAAGTTTTAGTATTTCAGTTCTTACCACTTCTTTCATCTTAGGATTCAAACATCGTTGGTGATCAACAACGGGTTTAGCATCGGGCTCCATATTTATCTTGTGTTGACAGAGAGTGGGACTAATACCCTTAATATCATCAAGAGTATATCCAATAGCAGCACGGTGCTTCGTTGGAATTTTTAATAATCTCTCTTCTTCGTGTTCTAAAAGGTTAGCACTAATAATAACAGGATATATATTTTCTCATCAAGATAAGCATCTTTCAGAGTGTCACGCAATTGCTTTATTCAAACACGGGATCACCTTTAGGTGGAGGAGGACCTCCTAGAGTTTCAATAGGAAAATTGTGTTTATGGATAGGTTGTTGTTCAAAGAATATTTTACCTATTTCATTTCTTTCACAAAAGTGCATATCATTTTCATGGTCTAGCAAATATTGCTCAAGTGGATCAGTAGGAGGTACGGCAATAAAAGCAAGACCAATTATTTCATCCTTACTAGGTAATTCTTTACCATGAGGTTGTCTACGAAACTTAGAGAAATTAAACTCATGAGACACATCACCAAAATTGACACTGACTGTTTCTTTATGGCAATCGATCTTAGCATTGACAGTGTTCAAGAAAGGTCTAGCAAAAATTATGGGACAAAAATCATCTTGTGGGCAACCAAGAACTAGAAAATCAGTAGGATATTTTATTTCCCCACACAAGACTTCAACATAAATCCGGGCATGGGCAGCCCGGCCCAAAAAACCCGGGCCAGACTCGGGCTTTGTTTTGCAGCCCGAAAGATAGTTCGGACCGGGCTCGGGCTTCAATTTTTCTATATTTCGGGCCGGGCTTTTGGGCTTCGGGCCGGCCTTGCACGTGTGCGTACTAAAAATAGCATTCGGGCCGGCCTTCGGGCTTGATTTTGGGCCGGACTCAGGCTTGAAAACAAGGAGTATTTTGGGCTTCGGGCCGAGCTTGAGCTTGAGAAATGAAGGTCGGGCATTTACAAGCCCGGCCCAAAACCCGGCCCAGTCCGACGTTTGCCCATGTTTACTTTAAGATCTCTAACAATCCCAAGTGGTGTGATGGTATCTCTATTAGTAAGTTTAATAGTGACATCTATGTCTTTTATTTCAGCGGGTGCTATATCATTCATAATTTCTTGGTATAAGGTATAAGGAATAGCACTCACACTAGCACCCTAATCACATAAACCATGATAGAAATGATCATCCATTTTAGTGTCGGGTTTGTTCTTATCTTTAGTGTCGAGTTTGGCAATTCTAGCAGCTTCATCACAGAACTAAATAACATGTTGATACGTCTCCAACGTATCTATAATTTTTGCTTGTTCCATGCTATTATATTATCATTCTTGGATGTTTTACAATAATTTTATAGAAACTTTATATCATTTTTTGGGACTAACCTATTGACATAGTACCCAGTGCCAATTGTTGTTTTTATTTCAAAGAAAAATAGTACCAAACAAAGTCCAAACATAGCGAAACTTTTGGGAGATTTTTTCTGGACCAGAAGACACCTGTTGGGCCAAAGAAGTACCAGAGGGGGCTCCAAGGGGAGCACAACCCACCTGGGCACGCCTGGGCGCCCAGGCTCGCCCTGGTGGGTTGTGCCCACCTCAGTCGCCTCCCGCACCGTCTCTTTGCTCTATAAATACCCTGAAAATCCAAAAACCCTATGGGAGTCGACGAAACACAATTCCAGCCGCTGCAAGTTCCAGAACCACCAGATCCAATCTAGACACCATCACGGAGGGGTTCATCATCCTCATTGGTGCTTCTCCGATGATGCGTGAGTAGTTCATTGTAGACCTACGGGTCTGTAGGTAGCAACTAGATGGCTTCCTCTTTGATTCTCAATACAATGGTCTCTTGGAGATCTATTCGATGTAATTCTTTTTGCGGTGTGTTTGTTGGGATCCGATGAACTTTGAGTTTATGATCAGATCTATTTTATCCATGAAAGTTATTTGAGTTTTGATCTCTTATATGCATGATTACTTATAGCCTCATATTTCTTCTTCGAATCTTTGGTTTAGTTAGGCCGACTAGATCGATTTTTCTTGCCATGGGAAGAGGTGCTTTGTGATGGGTTCGGTAGTGCGGTGTTCTTTCCCAGTGGCAGAAGGGGCAGCAAGACACGTATTGATCGTTGCCATTAAGGATAACAAGATGGGGTCTATTCCTACATGAATAGATCTTGTCTACATCATGTCATCGTTCTTATTGCATTACTCCATTTTTTCATGAACTTAATACACTAGACGCATGCTGGATAGCGGTCGATATATGGAGTAATAGTAGTAGATGCAGGCAAGAGCCGGTCTACTAAACTTGGACGTGATGCCTATATAATGATCATTGCCTGGATATTGTCATAATTATCTGAAGTTCTAGCAATTACCTAACAGTAATTTGTTTACCCGTCGTATGCATTTTTTCTCGAGAGAAGCCACTAGTGAAATCTACGGCCCCCGAGTCTATTCTTTATCATATTAGCTTTATGATCTATTATTTGCCACTTTTATTTTCAGATCTATTATTCCAAAAACCCAAAATACCTTGCTGCAATTTTTTGTTATTTATTTTATTTTGCGTTTCTGCGAAATCTATTTATCCAATCTACTACCAACCAATCTATCTTTTACCCGGGAAGGATTGCCAACCCCTCTTACGCGTCGGGTTGCAAGTATTTGTTCTTTGTGTGCAGGTACCATTTACATAGTGTTGCTTGGTTCTCCTACTAGTTCGATAACCTTGGTCTCATCACTGAGGGAAATACCTACCGTAGCTGTGTTAGATCATCCCTTCCTCTTCGGGGAAAATACTGACGCAGACACGAGCCATCAAGAAAGGATTTCTGGCGCCGTTGCCTCGGAGATATCATTGATATCTATCAGGTTCCTAATCATAAATCTCATCTCCTTGCAATTTACATTATTAGCCATTTGCCTCTCATTTTCATCTCCCCCACTTCACAAAAATTTGCAGTTTTATACCCTCTTTTCGTTCATCGTTTTTCTTGTCAGATCTGCTTTTGTGTGCAACTTTGTTTGCCACTTTTTCTCATTATGGATAGTTCTTCCTCAATTGTGTGCACCCCCAAGAATGAGGTTCTTAATTTCAAACAAATGGGAGGGGAGAATCTAAAAGATGCTTGGTATAGGATTTGAATGCTCATAATAGATCTGTTCGGAAGCAATCTACCATTGTTCTTCTTCGCTGGCTTTAAGTAGGCATTACTACTTGGTATAGATTCCTCCTTGGTACGATCACTGGTTTAAATTTCTTGATGTGTCCTTCTCTTGATGCTTTTAATGCTGTGGGAAATCTAGTGGGGTTACCACCTCCTATGATTAATGAAACAACTTTAACTCTTGAGCATGTTATGGAAAGGCTAGATGCTATTGAAAAGAAAAGGCTCACTGAAGAAAATATTGAAAAAATAGATAAAAGGATGCACAATCTTGCTAATAGAATTGGGTCAAAATCGGGAGATGCTTCTAAAGTACTAAAATAAAAAGAACCCGCATTCAATGAAAGAATAGAGGAGAGCCCCACTAGAATCGATAAGTTGGAAGAAATTTTCAATAATCTAAGCACGGCTTTTGCTTTCGCTAAAACTATTGAAAAAACTCCCGTAAAAATTGGCAAGATTACTCAAGTCACTAAAAACAAGGGTATTTCTAATAATAACAAAGAACATCTTAAGATGATTAGTATTCACCCTGATTTTGTTGAAGTGATAAAAGGCCCTACTTACAAGAATGAATTTTTCAAACTTGTCCCTAGGAGTATTGTTATTGAAATTTGTATGCTAACTCTGTGAAGAATTCTAAGTGTTTGATTGAGGAGTTAGAAAATAACACTACAAAAAAAGACACATCCGTGACATTTTGGCCCGAACGAAAAAATTATGTTATGCTTATGACACTTCTATGACGATAATTGTGAAAAAAAACCCTTTATCATCATAGATGTGGTGGGCTCCTACTTCTATGAAAAAAATCAAGATAGAAAATGGGCTTTTCGTCCTGGGTGGGCTGGAGACGCACCTGCACGACATTCTTTGGGCTGTCCATGACGGAAAAAATCATGGTAGAAGCGAGGGCAAGGAACATTTCGGGGAGTTACCGATTACTGTGGGTGTTCGGGGCCAAGCGATGCACGGAGGGATTGCGCATTTCTGTCATACACATACGCGCGTGTGTGTGAGGTGTTGGGCTCTAACTGAACTCAAGTGAGGCATTGATGACCCACAAGTATAGGGGATCTATCGTAGTCCTTTCGATAAGTAAGAGTGTCGAACCCAACAAGGAGCAGAAGGAAATGACAAGTAGTTTTCAGTAAGGTATTCTCTGCAAGCACTGAAATTATCGGTAACAGATGGTTTTGTGATAAGGTAATTTGTAACGGGTAACAACTAACAAAAGTAAACAAGGTGCAGCAAGGTGGCCCAATCCTTTTTGTAACAAAGGACAAGCCTGGACAAACTCTTATATAAAGGATAGCGCTCCCGAGGACACATGGGAATTATCGTCAAGCTAGTTTTCGTCATGCTCATATGATTCGCGTTCGTTACTTTGATAATTTGATATGTGGGTGGACCGGTGCTTGGGTACTGCCCTTCCTTGGAAAAGCACCCCACTTATGATTAACTCCTCTTGCAAGCATCCGCAACTACAAAAGAAGTATTAATGTAAACCTAACCATAGCATGAAACATGTGGATCCAAATCAGCCCCTTACGAAGCAACGCATAAACTAGGGTTTAAGCTTCTGTCACTCTAGCAACCCATCATCTACTTATTAATTCCCAATGCCTTCCCCTAGGCCCAAATAATGGTGAAGTGTCATGTAGTCGACGTTCACATAACACCACTAGAGGAAAGACATCATACATCTCATCAAAATATCGAACGAATACCAAATTCACATGACTACTTATAGCAAGACTTCTCCCATGTCCTCAGGAACAAAAGTAACTACTCACAAATCATATTCATGTTCATAATCAGAGAGGTATTAATATGCATAAAGGATCTGAACATATGATCTTCCACCGAATAAACCAACTAGCATCAACTACAAGGAGTAATAAACACTACTAGCAACCCACAGGTACCAATCTGAGGTTTTGAGACAAAGATCGGATACAAGAGATGAACTAGGGTTTGAGAGGAGATGGTGCTGGTGAAGATGTTGATGGAGATTGAACCCCCTCCCGATGAGAGGATCGATGGTGATGACGATGGTGATGATTTCCCCCTCCCGGAGGGATGTTTCCCCGGTAGAACAGCTCCGCCGGAGCCCTAGATTGGTTTCGCCAGGTTCCGCCTCGAGACGGCGGCGCTTCATCCCGAAAGCTTCCTTCTTATTTTTTTCTAGGGCGAAAGACTTCATATAGCAAAAGATGGGCACCGGAGGCCTGCCAAGGGGCCCACGAGGCAGGGGGCGTGCCCCCCACCCTCGTGGACAGTGGGTGGCCCCCCTCTGGTGCTTTCTTCGCCCAATATTTTTTATATATTCCAAAACTGACTTTCGTGGACTTTCAGGACTTTTGGAGTTGTGCAGAATAGGTCTCTAATATTTGCTCCTTTTCCAGCCCAGAATTCCAGCTGCTGGCATTCTCTCTCTTCATGTAAACCTTGTAAAATAAGAGAGAAAAGGCATAGGTATTATGACATAATGCATAATAACAGCCCATAATGCAATAAATATCGATATAAAAGCATGATGCAAAATGGACGTATCAACTCCCCCAAGCTTAGACCTCGCTTGTCCTCAAGCGGAAGCCGATAACGAAAAATATGTCCACATGTTTAGAGATAGAGGTGTTGATAAAATAAAATACGGGCATGAGGGCATCATGATCATTCTTATAACAGCAACATATATATATATATATATATATATATATATATATATATTGTCATATGATTTCTTATACTAAAGTAAAAATCTATTCACAATGTCAAGTATGAAACAGAAACTTCATTGAAAACTAACAAACTATGATCTCGGTCATTGAAGCAATTGCAATTTATCATAACATCGGAAAGAGTCAATATAAGAGCTTTTCAGCAAGTCCACACACTCAACTATCATTTAGTCTTCCACAATTTCTAACACTCACGCAATACTTATGGGTATGGTGTTTTAATCGGACACAGAGAAAGATAGGGGCTTATAGTGTTGCCTCCCAACCTTTTACCTCAAGGGTAATGTCAACAATAATAGTTTATGCTAACTTACATCCGATTGGATATATATATATATATATCAGGATCTTTCCAATACAATGTGCTTGCCAAAGGATAAAGTGTAAAAAAAAGGAAAGGTGAAGATCACCTCGACTCTTGCATGAGACATAAGTCAAAAATAAAAGACAGGCCCTTCGCAGAGGGAAGCAGAGGTTGTCATGTGCTTTTATGGTTGGATGCACAAAATCTTAATGCAAAAGAACATCACTTTATATTGCCACTTGTGATAGGGACCTTTATTATGCAGTTCGTCGCTTTTATTGCTTCCATATCACAAGATCGTATAAAGCTTATTTTCTCCACACTAATAGATCATACATATTTAGAGAGCAATTTTTATTGCATGCAACAATGACAACTTACTTGAAGGATCTTACTCAATCCATGGGTAGATATGGTGGACACTCATGACAAAATTGGGTTTAAGGTTATTCGGAAGCACAAGTAGTATCTCTACTTGGTGCGGAGAATTTGGCTAGCATGAGGGGGAAAGGCAAGCTCAACATGTTGGATGATCCATGACAATATGCTTTATTTCGGATATAAGAAAACATAACCCATTACGTTGTCTTCCTTGTCCAACATCAACTTTTTAGCATGTCATATTTTAATGAGTGCTCACAATCATAAAAGATGTCCAAGATAGTATATTTATATGTGAAAACCTCTCTTTCTTTATTACTTCCTATTAATTGCAACGATGAACAAAACTATGTTTGTCAACTCTGAACAACTTTTATTCATCATACTCTTTATTTGTGAAGTCATTACTCTCCATAGGATCAATATCATCTTTTTATTTCTTTTTATTCTTTCCTTTTACTATTATTCCCTCAAGATCATAGAAAGATAACCAAGCCCTCGACTCAAGACTAATCTTATTATATATAGCTCACGGACTCGATTACATAGAAGGATCATAAAGCAAAACTCAAAACCAGATCATACTAAAACTTTATTCTACTAGATCAAGATATTACCAAAAGGATCGAACTAAGAAAAACGGTAAAGATAGAAGTGTGATGGTGATACGATACCGAGGCACCTCCCCCAAGCTTGGCAGTTGCAAAGGGGAGTGCCCATACCCATGTGTTTATGTCTCCTTCTTCGGAGGTGGTGATGATGGAGTTGTTGATGATGGTGTGTCGCACATCGAGCGTAGGAGATCCTCCAACTTGCGGATAATGCCCTTGAGTGCGGTGATATGCTCTTGCAACAAAAGATGTTCATGTGTGAGATACTTATTTTGTATGCAAGCTAGCTCAATCATCTTGAAATCTTCAATCTAAGTTGGGGTGAGATGATTGTAGTAAGGTTGAGGGAAGCCTTCTTCTTCTACTGTCGGGACTTGCTCCTTTGCGACCTCCTTGATCTTGTCACCTTCCTTGATTTCCCCTCGCTTCGTCTCTATCTTCATTAGCCAAGCATCGTCGCCCACGTTATTGGAGGAGGAGGACGACGTGATGCCTGGCCTTGAAAACTCTGGCAGAAAACAGCTCGGAACGAGAACAAGAGATATTTGCGTGGTACGGTGGTCAAAACCTTTGGGAGATTATATAATGAATTTTCACCGACCAAAATAAGTATCGTGCAAGAAAACGGAGTCCGGAGGGCACACGAGGTGTCCATGAGGCAGGGGCGCCCAGGGGGGGTAGGGCGCGCCCTCCACCCTCGTGGATGCCTCATGTCCCTTTCGGACTACTTCTTCTTTTCCTAATTTCTTAAATATTCCAAAACAGAGCAAAATTGCTATTAGAACTGTTTTGGAGTCGGTTTACTTACCGTACCACATACCTATTCCTTCTCGGAGTCTGAAACGTTCTGGAAAGTGTCCCTTATGTACTCCTCCGGAGTTATGGTGTCAATAACATTGGTTTCAACATTTATGGGATTACCTGAGACATAATGTTTGATTCTTTGACCGTTCACCACCTTCGGATTTGTGCCTTCGAAGTTGTTGATTTTTATGGCACCGGAATGATAGACCTCCTCGATAACGTAAGGGCCTTCCCATTTAGAGAGGAGTTTTCCAGCAAAAAATCTTAAACGAGAGTTGTATAGCAAAACATAATCACCTAGATTAAACTCACGGTTTTGTATCCTTTTGTCATGCCATATTTTAACTTTGTCTTTGAATAGTTTGGCATTCTCATAGGCCTGGGTTCTCCACTCATCAAGTGAGCTAATGTCAAATAGTCTCTTCTCACCGGCAAGTTTGAAATCATAATTGAGCTCTTCAATGGCCCAATATGCTTTATGTTCTAATTCGAGAGGTAAGTGGCAAGCTCTTCCATAAATCATTTTATACGGAGACATACCCATAGGATTTTTATATGCAGTTCTATAGGCCCATAATGCATCATCAAGTTTCTTGGACCAATTCTTTCTAGATCTATTAACAGCCTTTTGCAAAATTAATTTAATCTCTCTATTACTCAGTTCTACTTGACCACTAGACTGTGGGTGGTATGGAGATGCAATTCTATGATTAACGTCATACTTAGCAAGCATCTTACGAAAAGCACCATGAATAAAATGTGAACCACCATCACTCATTAAGTATCTAGGGACTCCAAACCTCGGAAAAATAACTTCTTTACGCATCTTAATAGAGGTGTTATGATCAGCACTACTAGTTGGGATAGCTTCTACCCACTTATTAAACGTAATCAACAACAACTAAAATATGTGTATACCCATTAGAGGAAGGAAACGGTCCCATATAATCAAAGCCCCAAACATCAAATGGTTCAATAACAAGTGAATAGTTCATAGGCATTTCTTGATGTCTACTAATATTACCAATTCTTTGACATTCATCACAAGACAAGACAAACTTATGGGCGTCCTTGAAGAGATTAGGCCAATAAAAATCGGATTGCAATACCTTACGTGCAGTTCTATCACCAGCGTGGTGTCCTCCATAAGCCTCGGAGTGACACTTGCGTAGGATCTGTTCCTGTCCATGCTCAGGTACACAACGTCTAATAACGCCATCTACTCCTTCTTTATAAAGGTGTGGGTCATCCCAGAAGTAATGTCTTAAATCATAGAAAAACTTTTTCTTTTGCTGGTGTGTGAAACTAGGTGGTATAAATTTAGCAACAATGTAATTAGCATAATCGGCCTACCATGCATGGAGCAGTACGAGAAGCATTTATGACAGCTAATTGTTCATCAGGAAAGCTATCGTCAATAGGTAGTGGGTCATCAAGAACATTCTCTAACCTAGAAAAGTTGTCTGCAACTGGGTTCTCAGCCCCCTTTCTTTCTATAATATGCAAATCAAATTCTTGTAGTAGGAGAACCCATCTAATAAGTCTAGGTTTAGCATCTTTATTTTCCATAAGATATTTAATAGCAGCATGATCACTGTGAACAGTTACTTTAGAATCAACAATATAAGGTCTGAACTTATCACACGCAAATACAACTGCCAAAAATTCTTTTTCAGTAGTAGCGTAATTTCTCTGGGCACTGTCCAGAGTTTTACTAGCATATTGGATAACATTTAATTTCTTATCAACTCTTTGTCCTAGAACAGCACCTACAGCATAATCACTAGCATCACACATAACTTCAAAGGGTAAATTCCAATCAGGTGGCTGAACAATAGGTGCAGAAATCAAGGCTTTCTTAAGTATTTCAAATGCTTCTACACAATCATCATCAAAGACAAAATGGGCAGCTTTTTGTAAGAGATTAGTCAGAGGCCTAGAAATTTTAGATAAATCTTTAATGAACCTCCTATAAAAACCGGCATGACCAAGGAAACCTCTTATACCTTTGATGTCCTTAGGACACGGCATCTTTTCAATAGCATCAACTTTAGCTTTATCAACTTCAATAACTCTTTCAGAAATTTTATGCCCCAAGACAATACCTTCATTAACCATAAAGTGGCACTTCTCCCAATTCAAGACAAGATTAGTTTCTTCACATCTCTGCAAGGCTCGATCAAGGTTGCTTAAGCAATCATCAAAAGAAGTTCCATACAGGGAGAAATCATCCATGAAAACCTCAACAATATTTTCACAAAAGTCAGAGAATATAGCAGTCATACATCTTTGAAAGGTAGCAGGTGCATCACATAAACCAAAAGTCATACGTCTATAAGGAAAGGTACCGAAAGGGCAAGTAAAAGTGGTCTTATCCTGATCCTCTTTTGACACAGGTATTCGAGAGAAACCAGAATAACCATCTAGAAAGCAAAAATGTGTATGTTTAGATAATCTTTCTAGCATTTGATCAATAAAAGGTAAAGGGTAATGATCTTTTCTAGTAGCTTTATTTAATTTGCGGAAATCAATTACCATTCTATAACATGTAACAATTCTTTGTGGGATCAATTCATCTTTATCATTAGGAATAACAGTAATACCTCCCTTCTTAGGGACACAATGGACAGGACTTACCCACTGACTATCAGCAATGGGATATATTATTCTTGCCTCCAGAAGCTTTAGTATTTCTTTCCTTACCACTTCTTTCATCTTAGGATTTAACCTTCATTGGTGATCAACAACCGGTTTAGTGTCTTTCTCCAATTTTATTTTGTGCTGGCATAGAGTGGGACTAATGCCCTTAAGATCATCAAGAGTATATCCAATAGCAGCACGGTGCTTCTTCAGAGTTTTCAATAATTTCTCTTCTTCCTGCTCTGAAAGGTTAGCACTAATAATAACAGGATATATCTTCTTTTCATCAAGATAAGCATATTTAGGAGTATCAGGTAATGATTTAAGCTCAAACACGGGATCACCCTTGGGTGGAGGAGGATCCCCTAGAGTTTCAACAGGCAAATTGTGTTTCAAAATAGGTCCCTGTTTAAAGAATACTTCATCTATTTTTCTTCTTTCATTCATAAACATATCATTTTCATGGTCTAGTAAATATTGTTCTAAAGGATCATTAGGAGGCACGGCAATAGAAGCAAGACCAATAATTTCATCTTTACTAGGCAATTCTTTATCATGGGGTTGTTTACTAAATTTAGAAAAATTAAAATCATGAGACATATCCCCTAAACCAATAGTAACAACGTCCTTTTTGCAATCTATCTTAGCATTAACAGTATTCAAGAAGGGTCTACCAAATATAATGGGACAAAAGTCATCTTGTGGGGAACCAAGAACAAGAAAGTCAGTAGGATATTTAACTTTCCCGCACAAAACTTCAACATCTCTAACAATCCCAACTGGTGAAATATAGTATCTCTATTGGCAAGCTTAATAGTAACATCAATATCTTCGATCTCAGCAGGTGCAATATCATGCATAATTTCTTAGTATAAAGAATGAGGTATTGCACTCGCACTAGCACCCATATCACATAATCCATGATAACAATGATCTCCTATTTTAACAGAAATAACAGGCATGCCTACAGCAGGTCTATGTTTATTTTTAGTATCGGGTCTAGCAATTCTAGCAGCTTCATCACAGAAGTAAATAACATGCCCATCAATATTATCGACCAAGAGATCTTTAACCATAGCAATACTAGGTTCAACTTTAATTTGCTCAGGGGGTGTAAGTGTTCTAGTGTTACTCTTACGAACCACAGTTGAAGCTTTAGCATGATCCTTTATTCTAGCAGGGAAAGGTGGTTTCTCAATATAAGCGGTAGGAACAATAGGATCAACATTATAAGTGATAGTCTTTTCTTCAACTTTAATAGGTTCAACTACCTTTACTTCAATGGGAGGATGATATTTAAACCACTTCTCCTTAGGGAGATCAACATGAGTAGCAAAGGATTCACAGAAAGAAGCTAGTATCTCAGAGTCAAGTGCTAAATTCACGAAAAGCATCGGTATCCATAATAGATTTAACACAATCAAACTTAGGTGTTATACCTCCTTACCTTCGTCGAGTTCCCAATCTTCAGAGTAGCATTTAATTCTTTCCAATAAATCACATTTGAATTCAATAGTCTTCATCATAAAAGGACCAGTACAAGAAGTATCGAGCATGGAGCGATTATTGAGAGAAAGCCGAGCATAAAATTTTTGAATAATAATTTCTCTTGAGAGCTCATGATTGGGGCATGAATATAACATTGACTTAAACCTCCCCCAAGCTTGAGCGATGCTTTCTCCTTCGCGAGGCCAAAAATTATATATATAATTACGATCACGATGAGCCAGATGCATAGGATAAAATTTCTGATGAAATTCCAATTTCAATCGGTTGTAGTTCCATGATCCAATATCAACGCATATCCTAAACCATGTCAATGCCTTTCCCTTCAAATATAAAGGGAAGACCTGCTTCTTGATAACATCCTCGGGCATACCTGCAAGCTTAAATAATCCACAAACTTCATCCACATAGATTGGGTGCAAATCGGGATGCAATGTTCCATCTCCTGTAAAAGGATTAGCTAGCAGTTTATCTATCATACCCGAAGGAATTTCAAAGTAAACATTTTTAGGAGGTTCAGTAGGTTGAGGAGCAACTCTTTGCTCTACTGGTCGGGGTGAAGATACCCCGAACAAGCCCTTCAAAGGCGCTTCACTCCCCGGCAACGGCGCCAGAAAAGAGTCTTAATGACCCACAAGTATAGGGGATCTATCATAGTCCTTTCGATAAGTAAGAGTGTCGAACCCAACGAGGAGCAGAAGGAAATGACAAGTAGTTTTCATTAAGGTATTCTCTGCAAGCACTGAAATTATCGGTAACAGATGGTTTTGTGATAAGGTAATTTGTAACGGGTAACAAGTAACAAAAGTAAACAAGGTGCAGCAAGGTGGCTCAATCCTTTTTGTAGCAAAGGACAAGCTTGGACAAACTCTTATATAAAGGAAATCGCTCCAGAGGACACATGGGAATTATCGTCAAGCTAGTTTTCATCATGCTCATATGATTCGCGTTCGTTACTTAGATAATTTGATATGTGGGTGGACTGGTGCTTGGGTAATTCCCTTCCTTGGACAAGCATCCCACTTATGATTAACCCCTCTTGCAAGCATCCGCAACTACAAAAGAAGTATTAAGGTAAACCTAACCATAGCATGAAACATGTGGATCCAAATCAGCCCCTTATGAAGCAGCGCATAAACTAGGGTTTAAGCTTTTGTCACTCTAGCAACCCATCATCTACTTATTACTTACCAATGCCTTCCCCTAGGCCCAAATAATGGTGAAGTGTCATGTAGTCGACGTTCACATAACACCACTAGTGGAAAGACATCATACATCTCATCAAAATATCGAACGAATACCAAATTCACATGACTACTTATAGCAAGACTTCTCCCATGTCCTCAGGAACAAAAGTAACTACTCACAAATCATATTCATGTTCATAATCAGAGAGGTATTAATATGCATAAAGGATCTGAACATATGATCTTCCACCGAATAAACCAACTAGCATCAACTACAAGGAGTAATCAACACTACTAGCAACCCACAGGTACCAATCTGAGGTTTTGAGACAAAGATCGGATACAAGAGATGAACTAGGGTTTGAGAGGAGATGGTGCTGGTGAAGATGTTGATGGAGATTGAACCACCTCCCGATGAGAGGATCGATGGTGATGACGATGGTGATGATTTCCCCCTCCCAGAGGGATGTTTCCCCGGCAGAACAGCTCCGCCGGAGCCCTAGATTGGTTTCGCCAGGTTCTGCCTCGAGACGGCGGCGCTTCGTCCCGAAAGCTTCCTTCTTATTTTTTTCTAGGGCGAAAGACTTCATATAGCAAAAGATGGGCACCGGAGGCCTGCCAGGGGGCCCACGAGGCAGGGGTAGGGCGCGCCCCCCACCCTCGTGGACGGTGGGTGGCCCCCTCTGGTGCTTTCTTCGCCCAATATTTTTTTTATTCCAAAACTGACTTTCCTGGAGTTTCAGGACTTTTGGAGTTGTGCAGAATAGGTCTCTAATATTTTCTCCTTTTCCAGCCCAGAATTCCAGCTGCCGGCATTCTCCCTCTTCATGTAAACCTTGTAAAATAAGAGAGAAAGGGCATAAGTATTTTGGCATAATGCATAATAACAGCCCATAATGCAATAAATATTGATATAAAAGCATGATGCAAAATGGACGTATTAGGCATTCTCTTACTGAACCCGAGCGATTGCACTGGCTACGTTACTGAAGCCGGAGCGATCGACCCTTGGCTGTTAATGGAACCCGAGCGATTCGTTCATTACTGCTGCTAACTGAAGCCAGTCGAACTTGCTGCCTCTTGATGAACAATGACCATTGTTGGGGGTTGGATGAACAGTTCCCGGTGGGGGTTGGATGAACAGGACCCCGTGGTAGTTGTAGGCCGTTGCCGCTGGATGAACATGACCCCGATCGAGAGGAGGCCGCCACACCTGAACCGGTTGGGGGTGGATGAACAGGTCCCCGTGGAGGGCTGGTTGAACAGTAGCCGGTGGAGGGTGGAATGAACAAGACCCAGTGGATGGCTGGTTGAACAGTAGTGGGTTGAGGGCTGGTTGAACAGTAGTCGGTGTAGGCTGGATGAACAGGACCCCGTGGATGAACAGTAGCTCGTGGAGGTTGGAGGAAGTCAATGGTGGATGAACAGTAGCAGGTGGAGGCAGGAGGAAGTCGACGGTGGACGAACAGTAGCCCGTGGAGGCTGGAGCGAGGAAGTATACGGTGCATGAATAGTAAGCCGTGGAGTCCCGTTTTGCGGTATGCCACAGCCCTCCCGATGAACAGGGCCCCGTTTCGACCGTAGGCGCTCCAACACAAGTTCGTTTCCTCCATTTTGCAGTACGCCACACCCCTCCCGATCAACAGCACTCCGTTTCGACCATACGAGCTTGAACACAAGTCCGTTTCCTCCGTTTTGCTGTACGCCAGACCCCTCCCGATGAACAGGATCCCGTTTCGACCGTAGCCGGTCGAACAGAAGGCCGTTTCCTCTGTTCTACGGTACGCCGGACCCTATTCCGGCTGTTCCGTCCAAGCCAGTTGGCTCCCGTTGAACACGACGCATTTCGACCCAGTCTGTTGCCTCCCGATGAACAGGATGTTGTTTCTCCGTTCTGTCCCAGCTGGTTGGCTACCGATGAATAGGACGTTGTTGCTGCCATCTGTTGCCTCTCCATGTACACGTGCTCTGGCCATACGTATGCGCGAGTAGCTAGGCGTTCGAGACCCCGCTCGTATGTGCGTATGTGGTCGTATTTTTGGCATCTGGTTGTACGTATGTGTACACGGTTTAGACTGGACTGCCTGAACTGTTACGTCGGGGGCTCAACTACTACACGTGCCGCTGCTTGCTCGGCTATGGTTCATTGTTGCAGAGAGACCGATCGACCAGTATGTACATACATGTTCGCGACCAGACAGAGAACTCTACGTACGCTTCGACCGGGTGGGTCCCAGCTGTCAGGGAGGATAAGGAAGCACTTCCTTGCGTGTGAAGATATAGCTGGTGGGTCCCAGCTTTCAGGGGGAAGAATCATTTTTTTACTCGTAATATGGACGCATTTCCTTGCGTGCGAAGATGTAGCTGGTGGGTCCATTTGTCAGCCTCACCGCGTAGAGTCCTCTTCCAATGGCTGTCGTTCGTTGACCACGTTGACCACGCCGCGCGGATAGCACCCAGGCGGTGCACGACGGCGAGGCCTAGGAAGGGAAGAACACGGAGCCAGGGAAGACGAGGCAGGTGGATGCCCACGCGGAGGGGAGTACGAGGGTTCACTGGTTCGGCTGCGGTGTGAGGCTGTCATCGCCGGAGAATAACAGGAGGTGTTGGTGAGTAGAGGAATGGCCTGGACGGCGATGGGAGTAGGGTGGGCCAGTGAGTCCTGCGCGGTAACACAGCCGGCCATGGGAGGCGTTAGCTGGAAGTACTGCTGGCGGTGGTTTGGGCGGCTGAAGCAAGAATATCCGAGATTGAACAAGAAGCACGACATCCATTGGATGGACATCCAACGGCCACTACTGCTAGAACCGTGTGTTGACTATAAGTTGACAAAGCCTTGTGTACGCGTCAACTTAGTAGGACCACAAGTGTGTGGCAGAGAAGATATAGCCCATTTGCGATTTGTAAGAATGTACAGCCCATTTTTGAATTCTAATGGAATTTACTACAACCCATTTAGAGTTTATTAAAATTACAGCCCATTTTCTAGCTAGGACAACGATTAATAATTTCAACCAACATCTTAAAACAGAATTCAATAAAATTTCCCACATTTTGATGGGATCCGAAATCATATTGGTTTCCGATCTACTATTTTGCAATCTTTTACTTTCAGATCTATAAACCAAAAAAACCCAAAAATATTTTATCTTTTTGTTTAGTTTTATTTATCTATCTCTATCAGATCTCACTTTTGCAAGTGACCGTGAAGGGATTGACAACCCCTTTATCGCGTTGGGTGCAAGTGTTTGATTGTTTGTGCAGGTATTGGTGATTTGCGCGTTCTTCTCCTACTGGATTAATACCTTGGTTCTTAACTGAGGGAAATACTTATCTCTACTTCGCTGCATCACCCTTTCCTCTTCAAGGGAAAAACCAACGCAAGCTCAAGAAGTAGCAGCAAGCCGACGCCGCCTACAACCACCATGTCCTCCAGGAGCACCTGCAGGCGGAGGAGCAGATCGCCGCGGAGCGGGCGGAGCAAGAGGCACTGCTCGAGTCGTACCGCTCCACCCGCGAGAGTCGCCTCGCGTGCTGGCGGTACCGCATGCGGGTGGCGGAGGTTGCAGCCGCCTACAAAGAGGGCGATGAAGCGGGCGAGTCGTTGTTTGGCAAGACCGACGACGAGGCGCAGGACAATGCCGCCTCCACCAAGGCCCCACCCCAACGGCACCGAGACGGTGGACTTCGCCGGCTTCAGCGAGGCCCTGCTCCGCCGAGGCCCCGCCCCGCCAACAATGATGCAGAGGACATCACCGGCTCCGCCGAGGCCCCGCCCCGCCAGCACCGAGGCGGAGGACTTCGCCGGCTTCGGAAGGCCCTGCTCTGCCGAGGCCTCGCCCGCCAACAACGAGGCAGAGGACATCGCCGGCTCCGCAGAGGCCCCGCCCTATCGACAACGAGGGGGAGGATTTCCCCCGCTCCGCCGAGGCGTCGCCCCACCGACAATGAGATAGAGGACATCGTCAGCTCCGTCGAGGCCCCGCCCCGCTGCCAACGAGGCCGCGCCACACAGAAAACAAGGAAGAGTATAACACGGTAGGTCGCAGCCGCTCGAGTCCAAGTAAGGCCACCGCTGCTACCCTTCGGTTGAAGCCAAGCTTGGCAGGTTGAACATTGATGGCCGATTAGCTTCTTGGCGGCGACGTGGAGTCCGAGAGCTGTGCTGGAGAAGAAGCTTCTGTTCGGCTCTCCCGGACACAGGAAATGGGCGCTGGAGATCATAGATTAGGTTAATTAATTATACCTCCAGCACACCCCTTTTTAGTTGAAGAATGTATGGAATGTAATGAAATCCGGCATGTTTATATGAAATCCGGCCGTGTATGAACGAATTTAGTTCGATTAGTTCGAATTCTTGTATCACTGGCATTGGATGAACATGCAAAACAATACATACTAGCATTATCCCCAGGGTGATCACCTCGTTTGCAGCAGTTTCACACGTACTCCCTCCGATCCTTTTTAGTCTGCATATAGGTTTTATGTGAAGTCAAAGTATCTCTACTTTGACCAATCTTATAGAAAAAAGTGTCAACATTCACAATGCAAAATCAACAGTTTTAGATTCATTATGAAATTTAATTTCATAGTATATAGTATATTTGGTATTGTAGATGTTGACATTTTCTAATATATATTTGGTCAAACTTTGACTTTAAAGAAATCTAATATGCGAAGTAAAAAGGAACAGAGGGAGTATAAAAAGTTTGAGCAGATTTTTAGCGTGCCTGTACATTGCAATCAAACTCACAGGCCTAGCAATTCATAGAGAACATTCAAAACAATCGATGATTATGCATCTTAGCGATTCACATGTCAGAGCCAATATTTACTTCACAACTAAAGAATAAAGAAAAATTGATCGATGTTGCTGACAGCAAAGGGCGTCCCATTCGAAAATATCAAATGCATGTCTTGTTGCTAACATCAATAAGCAAAATTTGACAAGGTTGTCCCATTCCAAAATATCAAATGCGTATCTTTTTGTGTACATCAATGAGCAAACTTTGACCAGGTTTTCCCATTCCAAAATATCAAATGCCTACGATTGTGGAATGGGCGGGGTTTGCGATCGGTTCGGACATTGACATGGCACCTCGTGCTAAATTAACCAGCTGTTCTTTTTGTGCACTTCCACCAAAATCAACCAAATTCACGTGTAGCTTGTATGATTTTGCCTTTATATGTTGCAACGCCTTGAACATATCGACACCTCCTTTCTTGTAGCTAATTTTGTGGCTGGAGGTGGCAATGAATGATTCGAGAATATTCGATGTATTGTGCATGATGAAGTATAATGGGCAGGAACCATCAGAACATTTTGTGCAGTTCCCATTGAAATCAAGCAGAGCACCCCTGTTTGCGTAAATACAAAAAAAGTGATTAGTAAAGCAAACTGTATTATGAATTCACAGTTTACACAGGCACCAACATGGTCTATGCAGAGCACACATTTAAAATATGGAACTCACCAGAAAGAATCCTAGAACAACATTGTACTTGCCCATCACAGCAAAAAAGATGGAAATATGTGAGTCCTTCTGAGCTGAAGTTAGCTTGGTCTTGTGGGGAGTAACGTAACCATCCTTCAATTGCTCCTTCTGATGAGAAGATGACTGGGCTTCTTCATCCTGGCATAATCGGAACTAGGCACTTCACGTACTCCATATTCTTCTTCTTCAGAGGAGGATCCAGTTGTGCAAACACAAGAGAACAACTAAATGCTAGCATCCCTGTTTGCTCGAAAAAAAGGAAAGGAAATATTTAAAACAACCATTACATTAACAAAGGGAGCAACTGATGAAATGTATAGTCACAAAGAGATGCATCCTCATTGTCCTCATAGGAAATGATATGATACCAAACACAGCAGCTCAACTTGAACTGTATTATTACTTAATTTTATCAGTGGCTATAACGGTGGCAAGCTAAGCCGGTGCATCAATTTATTAGCAGCCTTAGATTAACATGCGAAACAATACCACTTTCTCATGACAGTAGCTAAACAGTAGAACAACACCAATAGAGATGACAAAGCTCAATCATATGGATGAAATCCGTGGGCCGGTACCAACCTTTGTCATGAGGCTTTTGTTTAGAGCATGCAGATGAAGCATTTTTTCGGAACCATCCTTTATTATCTATTGTGGTTGCCATGCTTACTATAAACTCCTCGATTAGTTTAATGTTTCCAACATCTTCTTGTGCAGTTCCACTAAAATATATGTTATCTTCAAACAAGATCCCTGTTTGCACAAGTAGAGATAATTACATATTACATTAAGAGTGGCATCAAATCACAGTGGAAAAACAATTGCTCGTTCCAGCCATAGCAATAAATTAAGATGCAAAACTATATCATTACTTCTGTCATCACAGTTCCAGTGCTTCATTACAGCATCGGGAGTTGATTTTTGTTCTTCTTCCGCTTGTTCTTCCCCTTCATCACTTGGTTCAATAACAGATAAGCTTCGCCTTCAATGTAAGATTTGGCATGTCAATTAGGGAGCACAAGTATAACACTAAACAACAACATTACTTTTCTGCTGACAATAGCAAAATACAGGCCAACAGTTGTGAAATATCATTTTCTTACCTCAATGGGATATTACGGTGCACATACAGATTGGAAGTCTGGTCTCCTTTTGTGCAGTTCACTAAAATCAAGCAACATTACCGTATAAGTAGCACAACATATGAAAGCACACTATACAATCATGTGGAAGAAGGACATTACTGACCTCTCATGACACCGAACTCAAACAACTCATAAGAAGAAGATCTAAAACAAATTTGCCAACACATATATGAAGTCAGATCTCCACTTGTGCAGTTCCACTAAGATCAAGCAATCAAGCAACGTTGTCGGTGTGAAATTTTGGTTGAACTGCACAAAACACTCTTAAAGCAAAAGTGTTTTGTGCAGTGCAAAAAAAGGTCGCAATAGCAACGAGGTGAAGTAGATAACCCTGTTTGCACATAGGTGCAATGGAAACAATTACTGGTCAATAACGGTGGATGACACAGAAGCCCACAAAAAGAAGCATCTTACTTATCTAAATGGGAAAGAAAGCAAGACAGTAGCATTTGTCAAACAGTGGCGCTGATTCATATTAACAGAGAGATTATACTAACAATAAAATTCGTTAAGCATATAATTTGCTTTTAACTATGGCATTGCTTCAATTTTCAGCGACATTATTAGATTAACAACAGCTAAAGACAAGAACTTCGTTTGTGACAGTAGGTTCCTTAATCATATTGATAAAGCTAGGGCAAATACTTATCATCTTAAGATATTCGTTTCCTTTACTAGATGATCCACCCTTATTTTAAGGACATAAATAAACTTAGTAGTTTTATTAGGACCAAATTTTGGAGTAGTTTTGACAGAAGCAAAAGCGGAACCTGATGTCTACTACGCAACCTTCTTCTTGTAGACTCGTGTTGGGCCTCCAAGCGTAGAGTTTTGTAGGACAGTAGCAATTTTCCCTCAAGTGGATGACCTAAGGTTTATCAATCCGTGGGAGGCGTAGTATGAAGATGGTCTCTCTCAAACAACCCTGCAACCAAATAACAAAGAGTCTCTTGTGTCCCCAACACACCCAATACAATGGTAAATTGTATAGGTGCACTAGTTCGGCGAAGAGATGGTGATACAAGTGTAATATGGATAGTAGATATAGGTTTTTGTAATCTGAAAATATAAAAATAGCAAGGTAACTAGTAACAAAGTGAGGAAAAATGGTATTGCAATGCTTGGAAACATGGCCTATGGTTCATCTTTTCACTAGTGCAAGTTCTCTCAACAATGATAACATGATTAAATCATATGGCAATCCCTCAACGTGCGACAAAGAGTCACTCCAAAGTTCCTATCGCGGAGAACATAAGATGAAATTTCTTGTAGGGTACGAAACCACCTCAAAGTTATTCTTTCCGATCAATCCATTGAGCTATCCCTATAAGTGTCACAAACAGCCGTAGCGTTCATAGTAAAATAACACCAATGACACAAATCAATCAACCCTAATGTCACCTAGATACTCCAATCTCACCACAAGTATCCATTGGTCAATTATACGGTATGCATCAAACAACTTCATATTCATAATATTCAATCCAACATGAAGAACCTCAAAGAGTGCCCCAAGATTCCTACCGTAGAAACAAGGATGAAAACGTGCATCAAACCCTATGCATAGATTACCCCAATGTCACCTTGGGAATCCATGAGTTGAGTGCCAAAACATACATCAAGTGAATCAATAGAACACCCCCATTGTCACCACGGGTATTCCACGCAAGACATACATCAAGTATTCTCAAATCCATAATAGTATTCAATCCGATAATAGTGAAACCTCAAAGGTAAAACTCAATTCATCACAAGAAGGTAGAGGGGGAGAAACACCATATAATCCAACTATAATAACAAAGCTCGCGGTACATCAAGACCGTGCCAAATCAAGAACACGAGAGAGAGAGAGAGATCAAACACATAGCTACTGGTACATACCCTCAGCCCGAGGGTGAACTACTCCCTCTTCATCATGGAGACCGCCGGGATGATGAAGATGGCCACCGGTGATGGTTTCCCCCTCCGGTAGGGTGCCGGAACGGCCTCCCGATTGGTTTTTCGTGGCTACGGAGGCTTGCAGCGGCGGAACTCCCGATCTAGGTTTCTTTTCGAGGGTTCTATATTTATAGGAATTTTTGGCGTCGGAAAGAAGTCAGGGGGGTTCCCGAGGAGCCCACAAGCCAGGGGGTGCCCCTAGGCTTGTGGTTGCCTCGGGAGTCTTCTGGCCCAACTCCGATGCTCCGTGGGTCTCTACAACTCCATAAAAAATCACCGTAAATTTTCAGCTCGTTTGGACTCCGTTTGATATTTCTTTTTTGTAAAACTCAAAAACAAGGAAAAAAACAGAAACTGGCACTGGGCTCTAGCTTAATAGATTAGTCCCAAAAATAATATAAAATAGCATATTTATGCATATAAAACATCCAAAACAGATAATATAATAGCATGGAACAATCAAAAATTATAGATACGTTGGAGATGTATCCAGCATCCCCAAGCTTAATTCCTGCTCGTCCTCAAGTAG
Organism: Triticum aestivum; assembly: GCF_018294505.1. Classification (NCBI taxonomy): domain Eukaryota; kingdom Viridiplantae; phylum Streptophyta; class Magnoliopsida; order Poales; family Poaceae; genus Triticum; species Triticum aestivum. The sequence goes on from NC_057796.1 coordinate 62,595,712, forward strand.
GTAAATGATAAAAAACAGAATTTTTGATGTGGAATGCTACCTAACATATTTATTCATGTAATCTTCTTTATTGTAGCACGAATATTCAGATCGATAAGATCCAAAATAAAAGTTTAATATTGACATAAAAACAATTGTACTTCAAGCATACCAATAAAGCAATCGTGTCTTCTCAAAATATCATGGCCAAAGAAAGTTATCCCTACAAAATCATATAGTCTGGCTATGCTCCATCTTGATCACATAAAGTATTTCATCATGCATAACCCCGATGACAAGCCAAGCAATTGTTTCATACTTTTAATGTTCTCAAGCCTTTTCAACTTTCACGCAATACATGAGCGTGAGCCATGGATATAGCACTATAGGTGGAATAGAGTATGGTGGAGGTTGTGAGGACAAGACAAAAAAGGAGAAAGTATCACATCAACTAGGAAAATTAATGGGCCATGGAGATGCCCATCAATTGATATCGATGCAAGTGAGTAGGGATTGCCATGCAACGGATGCACTAGAGCTATAAGTGTATTGAATCTCAAAAAGAAACTAAGGGGGTGTGCATCCAACTCGCTTGCTCACGAAGACCTAGGGCAATTTGAGGAAGCCCATCATTGCAATATACAAGCCAAGTTCTATAATGAAAATTTCCCACTAGTATATGAAACTGACATCATCGGAGACTCTCTATCATGAAGATCATGGTGCTACTTTGAAGCACAAGTGTGGTAAAAGGATAGTAACTTTGTCCCTTCTCTCTTTTTATCCCTTTTTTATTTTGGGCTCTTTGGCCTCTTTTTTTTTGTTTTTTTTGTTTGGGCTCTTTGGCCTCTTTTTTCGTCCGGATCCTCATCCCAACTTCTGAGGGAATCATAGTCTCCATCATCCTTTTCCTCACATGGTACAATGCTCTAATAATGATGAAAATCACACTTTTATTTACTTACAACTCAAGAATTACAACTCGATACTAGAACAAAGATATGGCTCTATATGAATGCCTCCGGCTGTGTACTAGGATGTGCAATGATCAGGAGTGACATGTATAAAAAATATGAACGGTGGCCTTGCCACAAATACTATGCCAACTACCTGATCATGCAAAGCAATATGACAATGATGGTGCGTGTCATAATAAACGGAATGGTGGAAGTTTCATGGAAATATATCTCGGAATGGCTATGGAAATTCCATAATAGGTAGGTATGGTGGCTGTTTTGAGGAATAGTATATGGTGGGTTTAATGCACCGGCGAAAGTTGTGCGGTACTAGAGAGGCTAGCAATGGTGGAAGGGTGAGAGTGCGTATAATCCATGGACTCAACATTAGTCATAAAGAACTAATATACTTATTGCAAAAATCTACAAGTTATCAAAGCAAAGTATTACGCGCATGCTCCTAGGGAGATAGATTGGTAGGAAAAGACCATCGCTCGTCCCCGACCGCCACTCATAAGGAAGACAATCAAAAAATAAATCATGCTCCGACTTCATCACATAACGGTTCACCATACGTGCATGCTATGGGAATCACAAACTTTAACACAAGTATTTCTACCAATGCACAATTACTCACTAGCATGACTCTAATATCACCATATTTATATCTCAAAACAATATGCAAGGAATCAAACTTCTCACAGTATTCAATGCTCTTTATATTAGGACTAAATTCATAACCTAAGCAAATTACCATGCTGTTTAAATACTCTCAAAATAATATAAGTGAAGCATGAGAGTTCATCAATTTCTTCAAAATGAAACCACCGCCGTGCTTGAAGCACTAGAGCAACTACCCAGCTCAAAAGATATAAGTGGAGCACATAGGGTATTCTAATAAATTAACGATTAATGTGTGTCCCTCTCAAAAGTTGTGTACAGCAAGGAAGATTGTGGAAAACTAAAAAAGCAAAAACTTATATCATACAAGATGCTCCAAGAAAAATACATATCATGTGGTGAATAAAAATATAGCCTCAAGTAAATTTACCGATGGATTGAAGACGAAAGAGGGGATGCCATCCGGGGCATCCCCAAGCTTAGATGCTTGGTTGTCCTTGAATATTACCTTGGGTTTCCTTGGGCATCCCCAAGCTTAGGCTCTTGCCACTCCTTATTCCATAGTCCATCAAATCTTTACCCAAAACTTGAAAACTTCAGAACACAAAACTCAACAGAAAACTCATGAGAACCGTTAGTATAATAAAATAAATCACCACTTAGGTACTATTGTGAACTCATTCTAAATTTATATTGGTGTTATATCTACTGTATTCCAACTTCTCCATGGTTCATACCCTCTGATACTACCCATAGATTCATCAAAATAAGCAAACAACACAAGGAAAACAGAATCTGTCAAAAAGAGAACAATGTGTAGTAATCTGGAAACTTCCTATACTTCTGTAACTCCAAAAATTCTGAAAAATTAGGACAATCTAGGTAATTTTTATATAAATCTTGTGTAAAAAATTCAGATCAAAAGCACGCGTCTTTGAATTTCTAAAATTCTGACAATTAGCGCAAAAGTTTCTGTTTTTCAGCAAGATCAAATCAACTATCACCATAGACCATCCCAAAGGTCTTACTTGGCACTTCATTGAAACAAAAGCTATAAAACATGTTTACTAAAGTATCATAACCATGTGAACACACAAAGACAGTAGGGGTAAATATTGGGTTTGTCTCCCAACAAGCGCTTTTCTTTAATGCCTTTTTAGATAGGCATGATGATGTCAATGATGCTCACATAAAAGATAAGAGTTGAAACAATGGGAGCATCAGAAGCATATGACTAGCACATTTAAGTCTAACCCACTTCCTATGCTTAGGGATCTTGTGAGCAAACAATTTATGGGAACAAGAATCATCTAGCATAGGAAGGCAAAACAAGCATGACTTCAAAACTTCCAATACATAGAGAGAAAACTTGATATTATTGCAATATGTAAAAGCATATGCTCCTCTCTCATAATAATTTTCAGTAGCATCATGAATGAATTCAACAATATAACTATCACATACAGCATTATATTCATGATGCATAAGCATAAAATTTTATTACTCTCCACAAAAGCAAATTTATTCTTATTCGGAATAGTGGGAGTATCATAAGAAACTCGAATACTATAAATTGTTTCCACATTAAAATAGTAATGTTCAGAAAAAAGGTAATCATAATTATGACAAGCTTTATAAATATAATCATCACTACTTTTTATCACATAAGTGTCATCACAATAATCATCGTAGTAGCAACTTTGTTCTCACCATAATCAATTGAAACCTCTTCCAAGATAGTGGAATCATTATTAAATAAAGTCATGACCTCTCCAAATCCACTTTCATCAATATTGTGAAATGATTCAACATCCTTCAAAATAGTGGGATCATTACCTAGAGTTGACACTCTTCCAAACCAACTTTCATCAATATAATCATCATAAATAGGAGGCATGCTTTCACCATAATAATTTTCTCATCAAAACTTGGGGGACTAAAATATCATTTTCATCAAACATAGAATCCCCAAGCTTATGGCTTTGCATATCATTAGCATCATGGATATCCAAGAATTCATACTAACAACATTGCAATCATGCTCATCATTCAAATATTTTATGCCAAACATTTTATTAACTTCTTCTTCTAGCAATTGATCACAATTTTCCTTTCCATCATTTTCATGAAAGATATTAAAAAGATGAAGCATATGAGGCAACCTCAATTACTTTTTTGTAGTTTTATTTTATAGACTAAACTATATAAAGAAACTAAAAGATTCAATTGCAAGATCTAAAGATATACCTTCAAGCACTAACCTCCCCGGCAACGGCGCCAGAAAAGATCTTGATGTCTACTATGCAACCTTCTTCTTGTAGACTCGTGCTGGGCCTCCAAGCGCAGAGTTTTGTAGGACAGTAGCAATTTTCCCTCAAGTGGATGACCTAAGGTTTATCAATCCGTGTGAGGCGTAGGATGAAGATGGTCTCTCTCAAACAACCCTGCAACCAAATAACAAAGAGTCTCTTGTGTCCCCAACACACCCAATACAATGGTAAATTGTATAGGTGCACTAGTTCGGCGAAGAGATGGTGATACAAGTGTAATATGGATAGTAGATATAGGTTTTTGTAATTTGAAAATATAAAAACAGAAAGGTAACTAGTAACAAAAGTGAGCGAAAATGGTATTGCAATACTTGGAAACAAGGCCTAGGGTTCATACTTTCACTAGTGCAAGTTCTCTCAACAATGATAACATAATTAAATCATATGGCAATCCCTCAACGTGCGACAAAGAGTCACTCCAAAGTTCCTATCACGGAGAACGTAAGATGAAATTGCTAGTAGGGGACGAAACCACTTCAAAGTTATTCTTTCCGATCAATCCATTGAGCTATTCCTATAAATATCACAAACAGCCCTAGAGTTTGTAGTAAAATAACACCATATGACACACATCAATCAACCCTAATGTCACCTAGATACTCCAATGTCACCACAAGTATCCGTGGGTCAATTATACGATATGCATCAAACGACTTCAGATTCATAATATTCAATCCAACATAAAGAACGTCAAAGAGTGCCCCAAGATTCCTACTGGAGAAACAAGGTCGAAAACGTGCATCAACCCCTATGCATAGATTACCCCAGTGTCACCTCGGGAATCCGCGAGTTGTGTGCCAAAACATACATCAAGTGAATCAATAGAACACCCCATTGTCACCACGGGTATCCCACGCAAGACATACATCAAGTGTTCTCAAATCCATAATAGTATTCAATTCAGTAATAGTGAAACCTCAAAGGTAAAACTCAATTCATGACAAGAAGGTAGAGGGGGAGAAACACCATATGATCCAACTATAATAACAAAGCTCGCGGTACATCAAGATTGTGCCAAATCAAGAACACGAGAGAGAGAGAGAGAGAGAGAGAGAGAGAGAGAGAGAACAAACACACAGCTACTAGTACATACCCTCAGTCCCGAGGTTTAACTACTCCCTCCTCGTCATGGAGACCGCCGACATGATGAAGATGGCCACCGGTGATGGTTTCCCCCTCTGGCAGGGTGCTGGAAGGGGCTCCCAATTGGTTTTTCGTGGCTATAGAGGCTTGCAGAGGCGGACCTCCCGATCTAGGTTTCTTTTCGGGGGTTTCTATATTTATAGGAATTTTTGGCGTCGGAAAGAAGTCAGGGGGGTTCCCGAGGAGCCCACAAGCCAAGCGGCGTGCCCTAGGGGGCACCCCTAGGCTTGTGGTTGCCTCGGGAGTCTTCTGGCCCAACTGCAATCCTCCGTGGGTCTCATCTAGTCCATAAAAAATCACCGTAAATTTTCAGCTCGTTTGGACTCCGTTTGATATTCCTTTTCTGTAAAACTCAAAAACAAGGAAAAACAGAAACTGGCACTGGGCTCTAGGTTAATAGGTTAGTCCCAAAAATAATATAAGATAGCATATTAATGCATATAAAACATCCAAAATAGATAATATAATGGCATGGAACAATCAAAAATTATAGATACGTTGGAGACGTATTAGAACCCAAATTTGTAATAATCTCCTCCAACTTATCGATTCTAGCGGGGCTTCGCTCTATCCTCTCATTAATTATAGGCTCCTTCTCTTTTAGGGTTTTCAAAGTAATTCCTACCTTTGATCCAAACTGAGTGACATGATTACGAAACTTTTTATCCAAATTATCAATATGATCTATGGTAGGCATCTTCTTTTCAATACCACCTAACCATTGCATAACATGCTCCAAAGTTAAAACTGTTTCATTAACAATAATAGGCGGTGATCCTACTAAGTCTCCCATAGAATTGAAAGCATCCGTAGAGGGACACATCAAGAAATTCCCTCCGGTAATAGTGTCAAGCACAAATCTATACCAAGTAGTAATTCCCACATAAAAATTACGAAGAAGAACGGTAGTAGATTACTTACGAGTTGATCTATTATTGTAGGTCAAAAGTATGTCTATAGGGGGTGATTAGAAAACTTGACCAAATAAAAATCTAACATTCTCCCAATTTTAGTTGTGGGCAGATTTCAGCAATTAGCATAAGTCAAGCAATCACCCTGCACATGCAATTCTAAGAGTGTAGCAGCAGAAAGTAGAACATTGCATATGAAGGTAAAGGGAAGGGTTTGGAGAGTGCAAACGTAATGAGGACACGGATATTTTTGGCGTGGTTCCGACAGGTGGTGCTATCATACATCCACATTGATGGAGACTTCAACCCACGAAGGGTAGCGGTTGCGTGAGTCCATGGAAGGATCCACCCACGAAGGGTCCACGAAGAAGCAACCTTGTTTATCCCACCATGGCCATTGCCCACGAAGGACTTGCCTCACTCGGGTAGATCTTCACGAAGTAGGCAATCTCCTTGCCCTTACAAACTTCTTGGTTCAACTCCACAACTTCACGGAGGCTCCCATGCAACACCTAACCAATTTAGGAGACACCACTCTCCAAAAGGTAATAGATGGTGTGTTGATGCACTGGTACGCGTCGGTGCTATACAAACGGTTTTTAACCCCTTTCCGCGACGGCATTTGGAACCGTCGCCAAGTGAGCGTGGGCGATAGGGGGATCATTCCCACACGACCCAGAAACCATCGGGGATAGGGAGCCTTGGTGCATACACTTGTCCCTATATAATCGTTTCTGATATCTCGAATATCCCAAACGCTTCATCCATGCTACTCGTTTGTGCTCGCATTTCCATCGCAGTCGGAGTTTTGTGGTTTTCCTAAAACCAGGCAGATTCCAAGCATGGGAGTTTTCCAGGCACGTACCAAACTGGCTCTACGTTTATGATGCCTGGCACATCACAAATAGTTCATGATTATAAACCGTGTACGATAGGTAGACAATCACACACATTTAGTTTTCCCGCACCGTATGTGATAGTGTCTGACATCACACACGCTTTGCAAATGGTAACTGTGTGGATTGTTACACACGTTTCCTCTCCGTGAACCGTGCCAGATTATGATGTATATCGCACACGCTGTGCTTTATTAACCGTGTGCGCCGTAATGACCTGCACACCATAATTTCGCCCTAATTTAATTGTTGCTATTTAAAATTGTACCTAATTTAAACTTGAAAGTAGGCTATGGCTTTATTCATATCCATCAGGTTGAAACAAGCAATGCATTATTCGATTCACAGGTACATTTGTTTAAGAATTACATGAGCACCAAATAAAGAATGATGAACCAGGGTTCTATACTTGTACTATTACAGATGGAAAAGAAAGAGGCGGCAAACATTCTGGTTGCTGAACAAGGTGAAGCGGAATGGCCCTATTGTGCTCTCCTGGATGCAGAAGGCACGCACGACTCTAGTCCAACCCCTTGTGATGGTCGGCCGCCAATCATGTAGTTTGAGAGGTAATCTTGAGTAAACTGATTCAGGATCCACTGCAAAGGAAAAAAGATTCAGACATTGTCATCTAACACAACTCATTACGGGCAGTAAAAAGAAGGCTAGAGGGTTCTTACTTACCATCCTGCAGTTCACTGTTGTCTTGCATAAAGTGTAAACAAATAGTTCGATTGACATCTTTTGACCCATTTTAATAACAATCTTTATCAGTTTCCTCACTTGATGTTGGTTCATGAATATCTCATTGCCCCATACGCAGAAAGGGTCGAAGTGTGGATCTTTGGCAATGACACATGTACCTAAAAGCACCAAGTTAATATTAGAAGCTAAACAACAATTGCAAAATGATGTAGTACAACACTCCCTCCATCCCATTATATAAGATTTTATTACATGTATATCTAGACATCATCAGAACATTAAGGTAACACTCTTCCTTGTTGCTATGTAGCCTGGGATTGCATATTTAGTCATTCAGTACAATGCATGTTGCTATGTAGCTTCAGTGTGCAGGCTTAAGCAAAACAAGAAGTGGAAAGGTGTGTTAACTGCATCAGGCATAACATTTAAAAACAAGCAAATAGTCATTCAAACTGGTATTGTGCAGGTCTAAAGTACACTAGTTATTGTTAAAAAAAGAAAAGGCATGTTAACTGCAATATCCTTAACAGCAACCAAATATCGTAATTCATAGTGGTATTATTGAAACTGTTATTGATGAAATTGAACTGCACGGCAAATAGTTGCACATATAGAGCATCACAGTGTGAAGAACTGAAATAAACAACTCATAAGGCCATCTCTAGCCGATCCTTTAAAAGTTAAAGGACTAAAACCCTTAGTGGATATATATATACTCCAGCAATTTTTGGCCTTTTCTAGTCGATCCCCTAAACATAACGTTGTAAACTTCAATTTGATCAAGTTCAAAGCAGGTTCAACCGAAAGTAGCATGCATTCAAACATAAATATAGATAGTTTTGCATAACCGAACATAAAACATAAATTTAAACTAAGTTAAACTACTTTCGATCGAAGTAGAGGTCGAGCCAAACCTTCCTCGTCATGTACGGTGTGCAGCGAGTTGGGTCCGGGCCGGTGCCGTCGTCGGGGTCGTTGGGGAAGGCACTCCTCCACTCGTCGACGTTGATCTCCTCGTCCTCGGGGCCCACCTCGACGCCCTAAGCGCCGCCGTCCTCGCCGCCTTCGACCTCCTCATCGGAGGAGAGCGCGATAACCTCGCCGCCATCCGCGCTGCTGTCCTCGCCGCCTTCGACCTCGCCATTGGAGGACAGCGCGATAACCTCGCCGCCCTCCGCGCCGACAAAGATCGCCCGCTCCGCCTCCACGAGCTCCGGGTGCTGCCGGCGGAGCTCTTGCATGTAGGCCTCGGCGGCGGCCTCGGCCTCGAGGCGCTCCCATGCCTCACGGTCCTGCCGCGCCATAGCCGAGCTCACCACCCTTGGCTCCGGCGGAACGAGGTCGACCGGACGTGTGCCAAAGGGGAAATTGAGCCTAGTCGCCATGCCGTGGTAGCGGACCTGCCAGCGGTCGTACTCCATGTCGGCAAGCTCGGCCGTGTGGAACCTAGCGAGCCACCGGTGGGTGTCGGTCTCCCGATCTGTAATCTCAGCGACCCACGTCCCCCACCGCCGCTGCCGGACCCCGAGGTAGGACCTCGTCGGCTACCGGGTCCGAGGGAGATCGGGGAAGTCCTCGAACCGGCACAGGGGCACGGCGGCGGGCGGATCGGGGGAACGGCGACAGCGGATCGAGCCCACGGAGGACGACGGAGACACCTCGGCGGCTGTCGGTGTCAAAACCGGCCGATCTCGGGTAGGGGGTCCCGAACTGTGCGTCTGAGGATCGAAGGTAACAGGAGACGGGGGACACGATGTTTACCCAGGTTCGGGCCCTCTTAATGGAGGTAATACCCTACTTCCTACTTGATTGACTTTGATGAGTATAGAGGTTGCAAGCGTTGATCTACCTCGAGATCGTAATGGCTAAACCCTACATGTCTAGCCTGTATGATTTGTGATGGCCTCTATGGACTAAACCCTCCGGTTTATATAGACACCGGAGGGGCCTAAGGTTGTATAGAGTCGGTTTACAGAGAAAGGAAACTACACATCCGGACGCCAAGCTTGCCATCCACGCAAAGGAGAGTCCCTTCTGGACACGGGGGAAGGCCTTCTATCTTGTATCTTCATGGCCCATCAGTCCGGCCCATGTCAAATAGCCTGGATGCCCGAGGACCCCATAATCCAAGACTCCCTCAATAGCCCCTGAACCAGGCTTCAATGACAATGTGTCCGACGCGCAGATTGTCTTCGGCATTGCAAGGCGGGTTCCTCCTCCGAATACACCAAAGCAGTTTTATGAAAAAGTGAACTGTATCCGGCTATGTATAATGATTACAACCCCCAACCACAAGGGCAAAATACTTAAACAAGATAAGTCATGTCTGCTGACAGCTTTTTTGGTGAGACGTTACGTTTGGCCTTATTATTATTTTGAACCATTTTTTGACCTCCCGCCTCGTGTTTCGAGGCGCGGCCTCCATTGACACGTCTTGTCAAAGCAGAGATTGTGTCGCCTTATTACGGGATTCTCATCAATACGGGTCTGGATAATCCAACCGTGCCGTTTGCACGACCCCTTGGGAATAGGCGAGTTTTAAGGCTTGTGAGGGGGCGCTTGATATTCACTGCCTTTATAAGAGGATAAGGACCCATCTTTTTACCCCACGCCTTATTCTTCCTCAGCCCTCCCATCCTCGAGCTCCAGCGCCCAAGTTTCGATCTTTTCCATCACCACCAAACACCCCAGCCATGTCCGGATCCGGCTCTCAAGGCAAGTGGGTGGCCTCCTCTGTGACGGAGAAGGACATCAAAGAGCTCGGGAGGCGGGGTACCTGAGTGCGGACGTCACGCACAGGATCCCTGCCAAGAAGCAGGTCATCCCCACCCCAGAGCCTGGCGAAAGGGTGGTATTTATCGGCCAGTTCCTCGGCGGACTAGGTTTTCCACTTCACCCTTTCGTCCATGGCCTTATGTTCTATTACGGGCTAGATTTCCATGATCTAGCCCCAAACTCCTTCCTCCATACCTCGGCGTTTATCATCGTATGCGAGGCGCTCCTCCGCATCCCCCCCCACTTTGGCTTATGGCTAGAAGTCTTTAACGTGAAGCCGAAGGTGGTTGACAGGCAGCACGCAGACTGCGAAGGCTCCATGGTGAGCAAGCTCCCCAACGTCACCTGGCCCAAAGGGGCCTTCGTGGAAACTGTCAAGATATGGCAATAGGAGTGGTTCTACATCACCGAACCCCGCGACGCCAACTGGGCGGCCACTCCTGAGTTTAGATCCGGACCCCCGATGCAGCCCGCATCATGGATCAACAAGGGTCTGGATTGGGGGTCAACTGACAAGGTGTTGATGCTGCAAAAGCGCATCAAAAACATGATAGAAAAGAGCACCAGCCTCACTGACATGATCCAAGTGATGTTATTCCGTCGGACCCTCCCCTGCCAACGTCGGGCTCTCCACATGTGGGAGTTCAATCCGGAAGGGCCGCGGACCCTGCAGCGATTCTTCGGCACAACGCATGAAGCAATCTGGAAGCTGCTTTTCAAGGCCCAGAAGTCGTGGACGGAGACGGCCGACGACATCGGCCTCGACTGCGCTCACCCAACCACCCCGGTAAGTATTTTGATCTCCGAACACAACTTAGTTCGCAACTCAACGGGGTATGCTGAGAATTCCATTCTTTGATAAAGGCTGGACAAAGAAGGCGGAGCGGATCAAGTGCCCGGCTCCGGTTCCCGAAAACCCAGCTAATCCTCTGCTAACGAGGATGTTGGTCCCGGCACTGTACCAGGCGCCGGAGAAGAAGACCAAGAAGAAGGGCAAGGAGGCCAAAGGTGGCCTCCGCCGTAAAGGTTCTTTGGACGCTGTGTCCGGATATACCGAAGCTCCTTCCTCCCACGAGGGAGATGAAGACGAAGAGGAGGAGGAGGAAGAGAGCAATTCTCCCCTCAAGGAGAAGAAGAAGAGGGCGGCCTCCGCTGACCTAGAGGCGGAGGCATCCAAAAGGGGGAAGATATCCCTCTCGGATGGCTCGGATTCGGATGCCGAAGCCATCTCCCAGTGGCACCCCAAGGCGAAGCCCCTGGCCGAATCGTAAGTATTCAAAGATACTATACATATATCCGGCCTTTCACAAATTGTAGGATAACATATCATTTATGTATTTCAGTCCGGCCCGTGATCTCCCCCAACAATCATCGTCTTCAGGGAACTCTTTGGCGCCGGAGATGATGGAGAGCGAAACGCCTCCGCAAGCTCTCTGCCACATGTCGCGGATGACACCTAGGTGTTATCCCAAAGGCCCTCTCCAGGCCAGGGAGAGGTGCGAAAGGCCGCTGAAACGGCGCCAGAGGGTAATGCCTCAGCTGCCGAGAACATGGGGGGCACAACCCCCATGGAAACTGACAACCGGGGCCCGGACCAGTCCGGCCCCCAGCCGAATACCACTCTGGAGACCCACAAGGCTCCAGAATCGAGCGAGCAACCCCCTTTAAAGGAGGGGGGAGTGTCGACTCCACCGGCGACCTCCGTCAATGGAGGCACCGGACACTTTGAGGGAAGCACTTCGACGTGCTTCCGTCATGGAGGAGCACCGTACCCTGATGGGTACGGTGGTTGAGAAGGTTTAGTCCGCCAAAAGCGGGCTGAACGAAGCTTTCACCAGCCTGCTAACAGGCTTTGAGGTATGCGATGTAATATTCCTAGCCGCTTTTGCATGTGCAAAAAATATGCCTGTGTATAGATAGTAGCCCCTGAGACTCTGTTCGGTTCTTAAAAAAGGGGCCGGACAGAGGATCAAATATTCACCGGAGATGACATACTTTTCTATTTTGATAAAGAGGCTTCACTGTTAGCAGCCTCCGCCCAGGCCGCTGAAGTTTCTGAACTCAAGCGGAAGCTGAAGCTGGCTGATGATGAGATCGACCGCATTAACAAGCGGTTCGATGAGGCACAAGGTATGCTTTTAAAAGATCCCTTACAAGCCTGAATTGTAAAGCAAACTCAGAGTTTAAGCGCATGTGCTCCTATGTGTATGATTGTAGGCAGCGCGACCGAGGTTGAGACCCTCAAGAGTGCCCTTGCCGAAGCCAAGGAGGAGTCGAAGGCGAGCAAAGCGGGCGCTGACAAAGCGGCTGCGGATTTAAAGGCCGAACAGGCCACCCGCCGTCGGTATGAGGAGAGGGTGACCGAGGTGGAGCAAGAGCTCAAGGACGCCGCCGGCAAGTGCGAGTCCTTGGAGGAGCAGAATAAGGCCCGGGCAGCCGAACTCGCCAAGGCCCTCCAAGAGGCTAAGGAGGCGCGAACCGAGTCCCGAGCAGCTCGCGAGGAGATCAAGCAAGCGGAACAAATAGCGGCTGGTAAGCCTTTTCTTTTACAGAGTATATTTGGCGGTCGGAGATATGCTTTGCTAAATCGACTATGCAGTGCTCCAGACGCCTTTGCGGATCTCCCAAGGAGTGCGGCCGACGCCGCCCAGGATTTCCGAGCCCAAGAAGGGAACACGACGGAGAAGCTCTTCTGGTCGCAGTACCTGGCGCCGGACCGGCCAGCGCTGCTAAACAACCAGATGATGCAGCTGGCAGAGCTGCATAGGATGTCTAGTTTGGCCATGAAGGACATCATAGTCCGGCTATGGCCAGCCGGACCCATTCCTGGCAGCTACTTCGGCCTGGTCAAGCGGCTCGGCGACGCCTTGCCGTGAGTTGAGGCTGTGAATCGCTTGGCGTGCATAAAGGGTGCGTGGATGGCCTTTTCCCGTGTCAAGATGCACTGGGCAAAAATGAAGGCCGCCGTCGTGGTAGTTGAGGGCCCGCCCGGAGGCAAGGACCACCGCAAGCCGGAGCGCTATTTTGAAGACGTCCTAGAGGGTGCCCGTTTGATAGAGGGTCAATGCTCGAAGGATATTATGTTTGAGTGAATGTATCCGAACTGCCCAGACCTTGTATTTATGCTTTTATATTTATGCTTTTATCCGAACTACATATCTCCTGTGCGTCCGTATTTTATTATTCTGAAAGTTTGCCAGTCGTCGGCTTCAGCCCCCACGTAGATACTACGGGGGTGTTCATAATAACGTGTAATCACTTTTGACCCAACGTCTTGGTCCGTAAAGGAGGTGACTTACCTAGCGAACCGGGCAATCAAAATATGCGGCTTTAGCACTTTCACTTAGCCATAGGAGTTTGACAGTGGGACTGTGAGATAGCCCCTGGTGCGTATGCGGCTATCCGAACTTGGATGCCTTATGCACGTGACTGGAAGATAGCCAGTCCTTCGTGTAATACGGAAGAAATCGCTAGAGATTTAGTAAGTCGCCGAATTGCTGACCAGCTCTCGCCGCATCATGACAGTCAGTTTTCGGCTTACTCTACTGAGGTGCTTGACAGGGCGAACCAAAAACACAATCGCAGTAGTTCTCCCTTTACTACCCTAGCCGAACAAGCAGAACGTAAGGTAGTAACCACAGGAGTCGGGCAACCCAACTATTGACCAAAGACATGATTCGGAGCCGATGCATATAATGGAGTATTCGGGACGCCGGAGTCTACTCTGAGAGTGTTCTGACTTTCTGTTTTCGAAAATATATATGGCTGAATAGAGCCCCTGGCGATTTAAATCGTGCTGAGGTGTATATGCCAATCTGACGTAAAGAGGGAAGACAGATTAAGAAATAAGCCAATACCGAACAAGGTTGGGCAAAACTGTTTCCATTCTAGTCTGATTGATACGTCAAAACATATTTTTACAGAGGATGCCATAAGAATCGAGGCTATTTTACATGCCAAGAATGTGAGAACAAGGGAAAGCTGTATACAGATCCTAAAAAAGGAAAAAGTGACCTTGAAGATCCTTTGTACACTCTGCCGCATGTCTGCGCTGCTTTTCGCCTCGGTGTACGATCCTTTGAGAGGATCAGCGATCGAGTATACATAAGGGGACTGGAAAAGGGCCCTTGGTACCATCAAAAAGTGATGTGGGTTGTAAAGAACCTGAAAAATAAATAAGAAGAAAAAAGGAAGGATATGAGGGTCCGGATAGGGTCGAGCCGTATTGTGGACCTTGTTTTTAGTGTGCCTCCGTCCTTGCCCATGGTACTTTTAGTGCATAGTTATGTACGCACGGTACGTATGCCGCAATCAGGTTGGGGCTTTGACGGAGGCCGAATTGCTAATCTAGCCCTGGACGAGCTGGACTATTATTCTGCAGGGTAGACTGGACTCGTTTGACAGCGTCCGGGGGCTTGACTTCCGATGTAGTATTCGGTTTGACAAGACCACCCTGTACTTCGGCTGCTAGGGCCGTGGTATGCTCCTTAGTACGGAGGGAGCGCTCCATGTTTCCATTGGCTGTTATGACGCCGCGTGGTTCGGGCATCTTAAGCTTTAGATAAGCGTAGTGCGGGACTGCACTGAAACGGGCAAAAGCGGTTCGTCCGAGCAGTGCATGATAGCCACTGCGGAAGGGGACAATGTCGAAGATCAAGTCTTCGCTTCGGAAATTATCCGGTGAGCCAAAGACTACTTCCAGCATTATTGACCCTGTACAGCAGGCCTCTACGCCGGGTATCACTCCTTTAAAGGTGGTTTTAGTGGGCTTGATTCTTGATGGATCAATACCCATTTTGCGGACAGTGTCCTGATAAAGCAGGTTAAGACTGCTGCCGCCGTCCATAAGGACTCGCATGAGATGGAATCCGTCGATAATTGGATCAAGGACCAATGCTGCCGAACCTCCATGATGGATACTGGTCGGATGGTCTCTGCGATCAAAAGTGATTGGGCAGGCTGATCATGGGTTGAATTTTGGGTCGACTGGCTCTATGGCGTAGACGTCCCTTAATGCGCGCTTGCGCTCCCTCTTGGGGATATGTGTAACCTATATCATATTCACCGTTTTTACCTCGGGGGGAAATTTCTTCTGTGCCCCTTTGTTCGGTGGGCGAGGCTCTTCATCGCCGTCCTCACTGGGCGGCCCTTTCCCCTTATGTTCGGTGTCTAACTTACCGGCCTGTTTAAAGATCCAACAATTTCAGTTGGTTTGATTGGCAGGCTTGTCAGGGGTGCCATGAATCTGGCAAGGCCGATCGAGTCTTCTGTCCAAACTGGATGAACCGTCTTTGTTTCCTTTGAATGGCTTCTTCCGCTGTCCGGATTTAGAGCCGCTGAATCCGGCGTGACCGCTGTGTCTTCGGTATCTTCATTGTTGCTTCGACGCTTGTGTTTGTTGCGTCGTGGCCTACCGTTGCCATCTCTGGCTTCGGAGGTGCCAGGGTCGCTGGTACTGTTGCTTCTACGAGCTAACCAGCTATCCTCCCCATGGAAAAGAGGGTCATGAGTGCAGTAAGGGCTGCCATAGACTTCGGCTTTTCTTAGCCAAGGTGTCTGGCCAGCCATTCGTCACGGACGCTATGTTTAAAGGCCGTGAGGGCTTCGGCGTCCGGACAATCGACAATTTGATTCTTTTTAATTAAGAACCTAGTCTAGAGTTTGCGTGCTGAATCTTCGGGTTGCTGGACTATATGACTTAGGTCATCGGTGTCCGGAGGCCGGACATAGGTGCCTTGGAAATTTTCTCGAAAGGCGTCCTCCAAATCTTCCCAGCTGCCAATGGAGTTTTCTGGGAGGTTGTTTAGCCAGTGCCGAGCTGGTCCCTTTATTTTTAGCGGGAGGTACTTGATGGCATGGAGATCGTCACCACAGGCCATGTGGATATGGGGAAGAAAATCTTTGATCCATACTGCGGGATCTGTCGTTCCATCGTATGATTCAATGTTCACAGGTTTAAACCCTTCTGGGAACTAGTGCTCCATTACCTCATCGGTGAACCATAAGGGGTGTGCGGCGCCTCTGTACCGGGCGATGTCACGACGGAATTTGGATGACGTCCGTATGCGGTTTTCGGCCCGGGTGAGGTTGTGCTTATCGCGCCAGGCCTGATGGCCGTCTTCTCGTGTTGGAGCACACCCCCTTGATCCATAGATTGATCTGGTATGACCGGCTCTACTGTCCAGGTCCTTGCATAGGTCGTAGGTGTAGCCCGGAGCTGCTACCTCCTTGCCTCTACGGCGGGGAGGTGCGGGCTGGTGTTCGGCGTGAGTAGCCGCTCTGTCACGCCCACGTGGTGGTCGGTCAGGTTCGTCAGCAGATTTATACTTTGGCGGTATTGGCTCAAGAGCCTCATCGTCAAATTCTCATAGTAGCTTGCGCTTCGAGTAGCTCTTTGTTGGGCGTTCGAGGCCGTATTCTTCGGCTGCCAGGACTTTAGTCCATCTGTCGTTGAGCGTATCTTGTTCATCTTGAAGCTGTTGCCGCTTCTTTTTTAGGCTTCTCGCAGTGGCGATTAGCTGGCGCTCCTACACAAGTGGTTCCTCTGGCACGATGAAGTCTTTGTCGCCGAGGCTCACATCATCCTCAGAGATTGGTAGATAGTTACTATCCTCCGAGTCCTCGTTCCCGACCGGATCATCAGGGTTAACTTGCCCCTCCTCCCAATCATCCTGTTCGGATGTTGGCTCAACGGGGGCTTCGGGGTCTTCGGCGTTTTTTGGAGTGTTATTGTCTCCGGTGCCGGTATTGCTGTCTTTTTCACGACGCGATTTTGAGCGGCGCCGCTGACGTCGGTGCTTTGGTGGTGCCTCAGCAGGCTCGTCCTCAATCGGACCCTTCCATCCGTCGTCCTCATCCTCTTTGGGTGTGTCCACCATATACACGTCATATGTGGAGGTGGCCGTCCAACGTCCGGTAAACGGCGGGTCTTGGCCTTGTTCGTCTCCGGCATCGTCGTTCATGCCGTCTATGTCTTCGGAGGCGTAGTCTAGCATGTCGGTTAAGTCCTCGAAAGTGGCTATGAAGTGGGTAGTGGGCAGGACAAAAAATTCCCTGCTTTCAGCCCCTAGTCCGGGTTAGGCGTAGTTCGGAGGTGATTCCTCTATAATGGCGAGGGGTCGCATTAGGTCCACAGCCTCGTGTCGCATTAGGTCCACAGCCTCGTGTAAGAGCGAGGTTTGGACGGGGAAGCGAGAGTCCGTGGAGCTAGGCAGGGCAGTAGCCTCCTGGCCATGCTCTCGTGACGTGGACCTCGAGAGTTCGGAGCTGGTATCCGGGGGCGAGTCCGGCTTTTCAATGACAAGGTGAGCCCGGCTTGACTCCGGGCTTGCCGATGTCGCAGCCCCCTCCGGATCTCCAGTGGCAAGCTCCATAATTGCAGAGAGTCCGGTGGGCTCTAAACTCCCATATTCGGACCTGGTAGTTTTCTCTGGATCTAAGGCCAGAGCGATGGTCGGGGCCATGAACCCTTCGAAGATCAAGTCTCCTCGGATATCAGCGACATAATTCAGATTTCCAAAACTGATCTGATAACCAGGGGCGTAGCTGTCGATCTGTTCAAGGTGGCCAATCGAGTTGGCACGCAGTGCGAAGCCGCCGAATACGAAAATTTGACCGGGGAGAAATGTCTCCCCTGAAACAGCATTGTTGCAGATGATCGATGGAGCCATCAAACCTTCTGTCGACGGCACAGTGGAACTCTCAATGAAAGCACCAATGTCGGTGTCAAAACCGGCTGATCTCAGGTAGGGGGTCCCGAACTTTGCGTCTGAGGATCGAAGGTAACAGGAGACAGGGGACACGATGTTTACCCAGGTTCGGGCCCTCTTAATGGAGGTAATACCCTACTTCCTGCTTGATTGACTTTGATGAGTATAGAGATTACAAGAGTTGATCTACCTCGAGATCGTAATGGCTAAACCCTAGATGTCTAGCCTGTATGATTTGTGGTGGCCTCTATGGACTAAACCATCCGGTTTATATAGACACCGGAGGGGCCTAAGGTTGTACAGAGTCGGTTTACAGAGAAAGGAAACTACACATCCGGACGCCAAGCTTGCCGTCCACGCAAAGAAGAGTCCCTTCCGGACACGGGGGAAGGCCTTCTATATTGTATCTTCACGACCCATCAGTCCGGCCCATGTCACATAGCCCGGATACCCGAGGACCGCATAATCCAAGACTCCCTCAGCGGCCACCTCGCCGGCGTTGGGCAAAAAGGCCGCGATAAACCTCTTTTTGGACATTGGCTCCTCGAGCTCCCCGGCACACAGGCAGAGGTTGAGGATGGAGGCGGTGGCGATGGCGGCGACCTACCAATGGTTTCGGGGGTGTTGTGTGTTGGTGTGAGCGGAGGTTTTGGGGAGTGTGTGGTGTGTGTGGAGGGGGGGCAAGGTGGTGTTTGAGGAAATACTGTGGCAACTGAAAATTTTACTAGGCGGGACTAACAAGGCGGGGCTACTGAAAATTTGGATCAAGGGCGAGCAGATATTTTTGAGATTGCGAGGGATGCAGAGGCGGGAGTAAAATGTCAGGGTTACTGAAAATTTGAATCAAGGGACTGAAGTAGAGCGGGAGTAACAAACATCGCACACGGTCTGCACATACTAATCGTGTGCTATCAAACATTAAAACCTTCCAGGCGGTAGATATTTTCGAGATTACGAGGCAGTAATATTTTCAAGATTGCGAGGGATGCAGAGGCGGGAGTATTTGGGGAGCGAGCTAGTGTGCTTGACACGCCGGCTATGGACTGTAGCCGACGCACCTTCTCGCGTAAGCCATAGGCGTACTATACACCGACGGTGCTCCTGGATATTTTGTACTGCATCTCACACGGTTGGTGATAATAAACTGTGTGGGATCTACTTGATTTTTCATCTTGATTTGAATTACATATGGGTCACAGCGGCAATGGATGGTGTTTGAATTGCTAGAACTTTTATCTGCAGTGAACATGCAACTATATGTATGTCGTAAAAGAATTGGAATTATTCAGGGTTCATTTGGACATTTTATACATTAAATTGGTTTTCTAGCCATTTGAGGTGTACAATTCAAAATTAAACTACATGCACATGCTCCGGTGCACCAACATGGGTTGTAAAATCATATATGTGTCCATGAGTTTATGCTTATGTCCCATGCAAGAAATGGGGATGAATTTCGAACACCACAGCACTGTGGCTCTCCAGCAAATGTCGACGTACTTGCTTTTGTAATTCTAGTAAATCCAAAAGTCGTTCGAAATTCATGAAATTTGGCATGCTATCATGGAGCGGCATCAACATGTCGTGGTAAATTTTTTGTCCCATTTGGGGCAGTTTTGGGTATAAGCTTCTCACAAACCAGAGCTTCTCACAACAAGTGTGATGGTTTCGGTAGGGAACGTTTCACCTTTCTGGATGAAACAATATCCGTTGCCTCTTCTTGATTTCAATTATTTTCCTAGTGTCAACATAGAACAACATGAGTGTTGTGTTAATTTTTGGAATTTTTTGGGGTTTGTTTCAACATTTTTATATATTAATAGAGTTTTCAACACATTTATGTGCATAATTCAAATTTGAACTACATGCACATGCTCTAATGCGTATAAATTGGTTGAAAATTCAAATCGGTGTCCTTGGTTGCATGCTTAGGTCCCATGCAAGAAATGGGAATGAATGTCAAACACCCTGCCACTGTCACTTGGCTGCAAACATTGAGATACCTGGTTTTTAAATTCTAGTAAATCCAAAACTCGTCTGAAATTCATGAAACTTGGCATGGTATCATGGAGCAGCATCAACATGCCGTGGTAAAAAATTTATCCCATTTGGGGCAGGTTTGGGTATAAGCTTCTCACAAACCAGAGCTTCTCACAACAAGCCTGATGGTTTCGGTAGGGAACGTGCCACCTTTGGGGACGAAATGATTTCTGTTGCCTCTTATTGCTTTCAAAAAATTTCTAGTGTCAACATAGAACAACATGAGTGTTGTGTTAAGTTTTTGAATTTTTCGGGGTTCGTTTGGACATTTTTATACATTAACTGGGTTTTTCTAGGCATTTTATGTGCATAATTCAAATTTGAAATACATGCACATGCTCTAGTGCATATAAATTGGTTGTAAAATCAAATATGTGTCCTTTGGTGCATGCTTAGGTCCCATGCAAGAAATGGGAATGAATTTCAAACACCAGGGCACTGTTGATTGCCGGCAAAACGTTGAGATACCTTGTTTTGAAATTCTAGTAGATCCAAAACTCGTCTGAAATTCATGAAACTTAGCATGCTATCTTGGAGCGGCATCAACATGCCATGGTTTTTTTACATAGACAGATTAGACCAAATAGAAGTATCGTGCTAAATTTTGGAATTATTCTGGGTTCGTATGGCCTTTTTATACATTAATTGAATTTCTGGGCATTTAATGTGCATAATTCGAATTTGAACTACAAGCACATGCTCCAGTGCACCAAAGTTGGTTGAAAAATCACATGTGTGTCCTTGGGTGAATTTCTAGGTCCCATGCAAGAAATGGGAGTGAAATTCAAACATCTGGGCGTCGTGGCTCGGCCGGAAAGATTGAGAAACTTGGTTTTTTAATTCATGTAAATCCAAAACACGCCTGAAAATCATGAAACTTGGCCGAATTGGGACAAGATTTGGTATAAGCTTTTTGCAAACCCGAGCTTCTCTCAAGAAGGCTCGTGGTTCCAAGAGGGAACGTGTCACCTCCGTGTGCGAAACGACATACGTACACTGCCTTCTCCCACCTTAATTTTTTTACACAGGAAGATTAGACCAAATAGAAGTATCGTGCTAAATTTTGGAATTATTCCGGGTTTGTTTGGCCTTTTATAAATTAATTGAATTTCTGGGCATTTAATGTGCATAATTCAAATTTGAACTACAAGCACATGCTCCAGTGCACCAAAGTTGGTTTAAAAATCACATGTGTGTCCTTGGGTGAATTTCTAGGTCCCATGCAAGAAATGGGAATGAAATTCAAACATCTGGGCGTCGTGGCTCGGCCGGAAAGATTGAGAAACTTGGTTTTTTAATTCCTATTAATCCAAAACACGCCTGAAAATCATGAAACTTGGCATGGTGTCATTACATGGCACCAACATGTTGTGGTAATTTTTCTGTCCGATTTGCGAAGGCGCACACATTAACAATCAACAAAGTCATTTTGAAACAAGTGTCGTCATGTTACAAATCGGAAACACAAGTATTTTTGAAACTGTGGGCGTTCTACTTACCAATTACGTGCCGCCACGCGTCCCCTTTTTTATTGGCTAGGAGGTGTCGCGCGGGGTAGCTATCTGAGTATGGGAGGCGTGCGATCAGACCCCTGTGTGTGCTCATCGGGAGGAGAGCCCTTTGATCTCTATCCGTCGTGCACCTCCCTCCCAACGTCTCCATTAATGGCGCCCGAGCCCCTGTTTCACGGCGTGGCTATGTCTCACTGGACTAAGATTTAAAAGAGAAAAATGAAAATCTGAAAAGAAAGTTTTGCACGGATCTTGATGTAAGATCCGACGGACCTATATAGCATCGACCGCAACTTATAGCAAGCATGATGAATATAAGGACGATGACAGTGGATAATAATTGTCTTACATATTTAGGAACATAATTTAAAAAAGCCACATGCGGCAACGCCCGGAATACACAAGGGCAAAAGAAGAAGGAAGACAATGATCTGGCTCGCTGATCTCTACCTTCTTGATGCGTTGCTGCAGGCCGCAGGAACTAGTCTCCGCGGCGAGCGGCGGTGAGCTCGTTCTTGTCCTCAAGATGCTGCTTGAGAACATCCATGGATTCCTCCACCAGCCTTCTGCGCTCGATGCGCAGCATGGCATTCTCGTCCATAAGTTTCTCGACAATGACGTCGGTCCTCTTCAACAAGGCAGTGGTCTCCTCCTGCTGCTCCGCACTTCCGACGATCTTCGCCCTCAGCAGGTCACGCTCGGCTAGGAGCTTCACATTACTCTCATTTAGTTGCCGGATGACGCCAGTAGCCTGTTCAAAAGAGGCTTTCATGTCGTCCTGCAACCTCGCCCAGCCGGAGATCTGATCCATCTGGCTATGGACGATCACATGCATGCGCCTGTAAGAGTCCTCGTCTACCCGCGAGACATTTTCCCAGGCCGCCACGGCGCGGGAGGACATCTCTGCTACATTCACGGCGCGGTGGGACATCTCTTATGCTTCCGCGGTGCGGCTGGACCAGTCTGTTGCATCGACGGCGCGGCGGGATCTCCGTGCTGCTTCGGCGGCGCGGCGAGACCTCTGTGCTGCTACGGCCGCACGGCGGGACATGCCGGCTACTTTCACGGTGAGGCGGGACATCTCTCGTGCTTCCGCTTCCATGCTCGCCTCTCCCTGGTGGCAGTCTCTCGACCCAGAACTCACGCTAGCCATGGCAGACGCAAGGGAACGATGATGAATGACTTTTTTGTTTTTCTGGATGAGGAGTTGAGGAGGAATGTGCAGTCATCTTGGAGTAGTGTTATTTGTAAATAAGTACTAATATGCTCCTAAGTGTGAAACCATTCAGGTTTTGATCGGTGTGAACAGGTTTGCAATTAAATATAGCTTGGCAGTAATTTGGAATGTGACGGGTCGCAGGGTCAAAATTTATTGACGGTTCTAAGTGCAGCACTATTCCTGGAAGGCGTAACGTGGGCACGCTTTCTCGGCCGCGTACGTGGCGTTAGCACCATAGGGTGCACCGCAATAGGCAATGTCAGCACTTGTTACTACCATCGCACACGCTTCTTTTAATTAGAATGTGTGCCCGTCTAGCGCACACACGTTGATCTGTCTAACTGTTTCTATTTGTTGTGGCTAATCGCAAATAGTTCATCCATGTGAAGTGTATGCGATCAATTGCAGACACTTTGATCTGGCTGACCGTTTCTGTTATGTTTCCTAATCGAAAACAGTTAATCCTTCTGAAGCGTATGCCCTTAATCGCACACACCTTTATGTAGCTGCCCGTTTATGTTGTTCCGCCTCACCACAAACAGTTAATCCGAGTGAACTGTATGTTGTATATCGCACACGCCTTCATCTGGCTGCCCGTTTCCGTTCTTCTTCCTCATCGCAAACAGTTCATTGAACTGAACCGTATGTCCTGCATCGCACACGCAACCAAAATCTGAACCGTGTTTGATGCATCCGTCATCGCAAACATTTTGCACCTTTTTGACAGGTTTTTTACACCACCGTTTGCGATTATTTCATCGCACACAGTTTCGTCGAAGGGTCTCTGATCGTGGTGTCGCGTTAGCAGCATCCTGCAGTAGCGATGATGAACTGCTTGCTCTTGTGCTTCAAATGATAGTCTCCCCAACACTCAACTCTCTCTCACACATATTTGGATTTGGTGGAAAGATGATTTGAGTGGAAAGCAACTTGGGGAAGGCTAGAGATCAAGATTCTTGTGGTAGGATTCGAATATCTTGATCTCAACACATGAGTAGGTGGTTCTCTCTTAGAAAATGTATGTTGGAAGTGTAGGCATGTTCTGATGGCTTTCTCACAAATGGAGAAGGAGGTGGAGGGGTATATATAGCCTCCACACAAAATCCAACCATTACTCACATTTGACCCAACTTGGTCAGACCGAATATATGAACTCGGTGCGACCGATTAGTTCAAAATGTGAACGTTAGGAATCTCGGTGGGACCGAATGGAACAACTCGGTGGGACCGATGTGCCAGGGCTTAGGGCAAACCTCATCTCGATGGCGCCGATTGCATCAACTCAGTGAGAACAAAGTGAAGCAATAGAGCAACAAAGAGTTGGTTAAGCCATCTCGGTGAGACCGAAATAATTGCAACTGATAACAAAGAGTTGGCAAGGCCATCTCGGTGAGACCGAGATCCGTATCGGTGTGACCGAACTGTTAGGGTTTCTGGCTATGGCTATGTCATATGAACTCGGTGGCGCCGGATAGAAAGAATCGGTGGAGCCAAGTTGGAGATTAGGATTTTGACATATTTGGATGGAGAAAGTGGTTGAGGGTACTTGGAGCAATATCACTAAGCATTTGAGCAAGCAAGCCATTAAGCAACACATCATCCCCTTTTAATAGTATTGGCTTTCCTATGGACTCAATGTGATCTTGGATCACTTAAAATCAAATGAAGAGTCTTGAGCTTTTGCCAATATGTGTCCTTAGCATTTTGAGGGGTCCACATCTCTATTCCATGCCATGCCATGTCATTCATTGAACTTCCTGAAATATTAATCTTGAATGGATATTAGTTCAATGAGCTATATGTTATTATGAATTACTAAAACCACCCGGGGATTAGTTGCACTTTCAATTATGAGCATTGCAAATCCTATACCAAGCATCTTTTAAATTCTCTCCTCCCATTTGCTTAAAATTTAAAAGTTCATTTTCATGGGTGCGCGTAGCAATGAAAAGAGTAGCCATAACGATAAAGTGGGCAAGCAAACATAGAACCACTCAAAAAGGCAAACGGGGAATATTTTTGTATTTTTTTGTAAAAACTTTTTAGAAGTGGGGGATACGAAAATGAGAGGCAAATGGAAAATAAAGTAATTTCAAGGAGATGAGAGTTTATGCGTAGGTACTTGATAGATGTTGATGATGTCTCCCCGGCAAGGGCGACAGAAATTCTTCCTGCTACTTGTGAGCTGTGCTGGGATTTACCCGGAGAGGAGGGGATGATGCAGCACAGTAGAGATAAGTATTTCCCTCAGTTATGAAACTAAGGTTATCAATCCAGTAGGAGAACCAAGCAACACTCTATAAATAGCACCTGCACACAATAAACAAATACTTGCAACCCAACGCGTAGAGGGGTTGTAAATCCCTCAACGGTTATGAGCAAGATTAAATTGTATGGGTTTTGATAAATATATCAAACTAAAATATGAAATAAAATAAATAAAAGAAAATTGCAGCACGGTATTTTTGGTTTTAATATGATAGAAAATAGACCCGGGGGCAGTAGATTTCACTAGAGGCTTCTCTCAAGAAAATAGCATACGGTGGGTAAACAAATTACTGTTGGGCAATTGATAGAAAAGCAAATAATTATGACGATATCCCAGGCAATGATTATGCATATAGGCATCACGTCCAAGATTAGTAGACTGACTCCTGCCTGCATCTACTACTATTACTCCACACATCGACCCCTATCCAGCATGCATCTAGTGTATTAAGTTCATGAAAGAACGGAGTAATGCCTTAAGCAATATGACATGATGTAGACAAGATAAACTCACATATGAATAAACGCCTCTTTTTACCTTTAATAGCAACGATACATGTGTGTCATGTCTCCTTCTGTCATTGAGATTGAGCACCGCAAGATCGAACCCATCACAAAGCACCTCTTCCCATGGCAAGAAAAATCAGTCTAGTCGGCCAAACTAAACCAATAAATCGGAGATGAAATACAAGGCTCCACAAATCATGCATAAAAGAGTTCAGAGAAAACTCAAATAATATTCATGGATATATCTGATCATGAACTCACAATTCATCGGATCCCAACAAACACACCGCAAAAAGTCATTATATCAAATAGATCTCCAAGAACATCAAGGAGAACATTGTATTGAAGATCAAAAAGAGAGAAGAAGTCATCTAGATACTAACTATGGACCCGTAGGTCTGTGGTAAACTACTCACGCATCATCGGAGGGGCAGCAAGGATGACGAAGAACCCCTCCGTGATCATTGCCCCCTCCGACAGAGTGTCGGAAAAGGCCTCTAGATTGGATCTCGTGGTTCTTGAACTTGCGGCGGCGGAAAAAGTATTTCGCCGACTCCCCTAAGGGTTTTGGGATTTTAGAGTATTTAAGAGGCGGTGGTAGGTCAAAATGATGCTCGTGGGCCCCACTACCCACCAAGGCATGCCAGGGGCCTCTAGCGCGCTAGTGGGCCCCTCCTTCATCTTCTAGTTCCCTCCCGAAGCTTCCAGGGGGTCGTATTGGCAGGAAAAAAAATCTCCAAAAAGTTTCGTGGCATTTGGACTTCGTTTGGTATTGATATTCTACAGAGCAAAAAACAGTAACTGGCACTAGCACTAAGTTAATAGGTTAGTTCCAAAAAATGATATAAAGTTGCTTCTAAATGTATACAAAACATCCAAGATTATAATATAATAGCATGGAACAATTAAAAATTATAGATGCATTGGAGACATATCAGGGTATGATGAACTTCATTATTTATGCTTATGATATGTTGCTTGTATTTGCTAACTCTGTCTCTTGGTGTTGCTCAACTATATATTATGTTGCATATTATCGATGAATTCATCATGTGACGATGCAGGTATATAGATCCTCTATGGCGAAAAGTGCTACGCCGTATACATAGGGAAGGTTTCAGGAGTGTACGACGAGTGGCCAGAGTGTCAGGCCCAGGTGTACCGGTTCCCAAGCGGCAGCCAGAGAGGGCTCTATAGCAGAGCCAAAGCGGAAGATAGTTACTTGAGCTTCACACTAGTGCGAGAGAGGGATCGGAACTGGCGCCTCAAGAACTAGTACATTATCGTGCTATTACTCATAGTGATCACTCTTCTCTTCTATATCATAGTTTAGATATAGATGATGAAACATGTGTATGTGATCGCTCTTCCGGACATGTCACATAACTTGCATCACTATAGCGAGATGATGATGAGATACATCATTTGTGTTGGATGATGTGATGATATGATGAGACTATTATGTGTATGATATGATGAGAATATTTGTATGTTTATGATAAGATTAGACTATCGTCTAAACTGTACAAATGCAGCATAAATACATAGCAGGAAAAAATACACATAATGTTAGCAGTAGCGTTGGTTAGCCAAAAGCAGCAGCGCGGGGTTATCAGCAGCGCGGGGGTATGCGCAAAGCTAGAGCTATCTAGCAGTAGCGCTAGCCCAAACCACGCTACTGCTAGGTAGGGATAGCAGTAGCGTTGTTTCAACGAAAGCTACTGCTACAAGTTAGGTATAATGTTGTAGTAGTAGCGCGGGCACCAGCGCTACTACTAGCTATTTAACGCACGCTACTACTAGGCTTTTCCCTAGTAGTGATGGGCAACGACCATCACATGCGAAGGTTTGTTGCGCCATCGGCAATGTCCAACGTCGACGAGAATGAGGCACAACGACGGTTCGCTACCAGCCCCTAGCACCAGGGCAATGGCTCCGGCAGTATGTAGGATGTTGTGAATCACGCCGGTGTGGAGTGACTATGGGTAGATACACGTTGAGATAGCAGTGACATGAATCTATTAGCGTCATGATGTGTGGTCTAAGGTGCGAAGAAGTCTCATGAATCTACTAGCATCATTTTGACATGACATGTAGTAGCGGATGCGACTATCAAACTAGTCATTATAAAGATGCTGACTTGAACACCATTTCAAGTTTGGTGATAAGTCTTGTCCCATCCTTTATTCAGCGGACTCGGCACGGACAAACTTGTGTTGTTAGTTGTTGAAAAAGGTGTCCTTTGTTCTTGTGTTGGTTTTCATTTATTGGTCTCAGCAATCAGGATGAAATTCTCGTCCAGGTTGTTTTCGATCGGACGTAGCAATGATGACACAAGGATGTTTATCCTTTTACAAGTAATGTTGATTTCATGCATTGCAATAGTTTGTCTATGATTGCTTTTATGCTACACTCTATTTACTCTAAGAATTAATAAGAATGGTTGTGTGATGCAGAGGCGAGGGGTTTCAACCTGTTTTCCAAAGAATAGAGGTTGATCTGCTAGTTAATTTGATGCAAAGGGAGGTCCTTCGAAATGAGTGGATTATTAGAACCAGGTTAATAGTATAGTCAGGTGTTGGCTATATATATTATTGACATGTCATCTATAGTCAATCTAGCCAACACATATAAAAGCTAACTATAAACATACACTACTATGGCCCACTTTACACACTCACGAAGTTTATAGGAGCTGTCATCTATAGTCAATCTAGCCAACACATATAAAAGCTAACTATAAATATACACTACTATGGCCCACTTTACACACCACGAAGTTTATAGGGGCACGTGTTGCAGTTGGTCATTAGGGCACTTTCAATGCACTACTACATTAATTGTGTGTAGAATACACTCTAAGATAATGCAGTTGGTTATTAGGCACAATTAGTTTTCTTGGTTTTGGTGCTAAATGTTATATCTAGATTAAGATATAGTAGTATTCTCTTTTCTCACTAAATATAGTGACGCACCATATTTGTGCCTATGTGGAATGCTTAGACAGTTAGACATAGTACACCTTGGAGCACGATAGCCCGATTCTCTTCTCTCTTTTCTCACTAAATATAATGTCACATCATGTTTGTGTCCATGTGGAATGCTTAGACATAGTGTCGTGGAATTGTCACGCCAGATGTCCTAGTGCAAGGACTTAGTCGTGGAGCCATCGCAACTAGGAAGCTTAAAGGGGTTAAACGGGATAAGGAACACGAGGGTTATACTGGTTCGGCCCCTTACGGTGAAGGAAAAAGCCTACGTCCAGTTGAGATTGTATTGCTTAGGGTTTCGATGTCCAGGAGCTAAACCGCCTTGCCTGGTTATCGATTCGATCTTTTTTTCCCCTAAACCGCCGCCGGGTCATCCCTTTATATAGAGAGGTTGACACCCAGCAGCTCTCAGAGTCCCGGCCAGCTCATAACAGTGTCCGGCTCGGATTCCTAACTATTCTTGCCTTACACTACAAGTCTTGCCATAACGGCGGTTCATCACTACGGGCCTTAAGCCATCTCCGGGTCTTAAGCCCATTATTGGCCCGCCGTCTTCAAGCTTGGTACTGGGCTCCGCGTGATGACCATTATGACGTAACCCAGCCCCTCCTGGGTGGGTGACTCTAATGGTTATATCCTCAACATTAGGCCCCAGATTGATTTGAACCGGTTCATGTCAATCTTCAATCCCTTTGAGAGAAAATCTTCCGGCTTATATCTGTGCAAAGGTTATAACCCGCCGTGACGTCATCTTCTGGATTCCTGGTAACCCGCCATGACGTCATCTTCCATTAAGTTCATTTCTTTATTCCATTATATCCCAACGGATCTTATCTTTAATGGCCATCCCGAAAATCAAGGCGCTTCTGTGGCGAGATAATCACGCTGTGGCCTCCTCGTTTCTCGCGCCCACTTATGAGCCGCACCTTATAAATAGGCCCGACCCTTATGTCTTCATTCACTTGTCGCCTCCATCGTCTTCCTCCTCTGACACTCGAGAGCTCGAGCTCCGCTGCCGCCGCCGCTCTCCTGGTCTTCGTCAACCTCGGCCGCTGCATCACCCTGACCTGTCCAGAGAAACGGCGGCGACCTCCGCGACTCACCAGCACCCGTAAGCCCTTGCCACTCCATAGAGTAGATCCGCATTAGGGTTCTTCGATGTTCTTCCCGTGTTCTTCGCCGTTCATCGCGAGTTCCTTGTAGTTCCTCCACTGCAGTCATGTTTGATCAAAAAGTAGTACGGAGCTCCGGCGATAGTTGTTTCGCATCCATTTTCTACAGCAGCATGCCCCCTTTACTTGCAAAGAGATCTCCTTAGAGCTCTCGAACTTCTCTGTATCAGCTTCTAGGTCTAGAAATTTTTTCCTTTCCAGTCGATCGTTTGATCTGAAATAATTACTGTGATCTGTGAAACTTGTTTGTGCCACACTTAGTCAAAAAATTGCATCCGCTAGCTATGGCGGCTCATATCTCCGGCTTAAAAGAGGCCGTGCGCTGCGAAAATTCCGGCTCATTTATGATAGAGTTTTAAACAACTTGAATTACTCATGATGCCCACAGCGGCTTAGATAACCCGACACAATTAGCCATATGTCATTAGGCCCCTTCATAAGCCGCCATTTTGAATACTAGACTGTAGACTTCCTCCGGCTTATAGTTGAACCGGACATTTCTTTTTGTCATAGGCTTTCATCTTTCACAATGCCGCCCAAGGCTCCCAAGGCACCCATTACGTGCAATTGGATGAGATCCAACGTTACTGATGACACGTTAGCTGATTTTGTGAAGACGGGTTACCTGCCCAAGAAGGAGGTCATGTCTTATCGTGCCCCTGACCCGTCGGAGGAGAGACCTCAACCTAGAGATGATGAGGTGGTGATATTTGCTGATCACATGAGCCGGGGCTTCACACCTCCCGGCTCAAAATTCTTTAGAGATGTTCTGAACTTCTTTGATCTGCGGCCGCAAGACATAGGACCCAATTCCGTGTCAAATATTTGCAACTTTCAAGTATTCTGCGAAGTATATCTTGGAGAAGAGCCCAGCCTACTGCTCTTTAGGGAGCTGTTTTATCTGAACCGCCAGAACGAGTGCGCCAATGGGCCGAGCCTGGAACTTGGTGGAATCTCCATTCAACGACGGAGAGATTGCCTCTTTCCTTATGCTGAGCCGCCAAGCCATCGAAAGAACTGGAACCAGACATGGTTCTACTGCCAGGATACTTCCCCGGCTGACGAGAGCCCTCTGCCCGGCTTTCATGCCCTGCGTCTGGAGCCCAATCACCCCCTGCCAGATAAGCTATCTCAAGCTGAGTGTCAACCTCTGATCCCCACCATCAACAAGATTAAGGCTCTCCTGGGAAATGGCCTCAACGGCATTGATCTGGTCCGGGTCTGGATCTCTTGGCGGGTGATCCCCTTGAGCCGCCGCCCCGGCTTAATGTGTGATTACACGGGCCGGAAAGATGACCCTCTGCGGCACAGCCGCAATGATCTACCTGAAGACATTGTTGACGACATGACCAAGTCCCTCTTGAATGAGAGCTTGACAGACTGCGGGAGGACCGGCTTAAGCCCCTTCTGCAAAACTAACCCGGCTCCAGCGGTAAGCCACTGACCTGAACACCTTACTTTCCCTTTGGATAGTTTTCATCTGAACCTTAAGAAGTCTTTGTTGTATTTTTCAGGCTAATGATAAGTTCTGGAAGGTCAAGTATGACCATGAGGCGGCTAAAAAAGCCAGAAAGGCTAAGAAAGCCGCCAGGAGAGCCGCTCCCCGCAAAAAGGGAATCAAGCCTACCGCCTCAGAGCTGCTTCAATTGGATGATAGCTCCGAGTCAGAGGTAACCCTTGATTCTTTAGGCTCTTCTTTTGTTTCTGCTTTTCGTCTGTCTTTTAACCACCTTATTGACTTGATTATCCGCAGGATGATACCGGAGCGAGTAACCCGGTGACTGAAGAGGTAACTATACTTTCCTCCGACTCGGACCCCTTGCCAAGGCTGAAAGTCCGAGGAGTAACCCGGAAAGTAAGATTTTCGCATCCTTTAGCTTATCAAGACCCTCAATTTCTTTTGAAGCAACAGATTCATGAGAGCCGGAGGCAAACCCGGGCCAGCAAGGATGCAGACCTCTCCTCCGGCTTACCCGAGGCATCAAGAAAGCGCCGGACTGAGGTTATCTCCAACTTATACCCTTTTCATCCTTTAGCGGGTGTCACTCGTCAACCGCTCAATTCGTCTGATTCAAATTATCAGGAAACATCACCTTCCTCTGGTGATTCTATGCAATCTAACCTGCCGGCTTTCAAGACCGCTCCCGGGTAATGATGATCATCTTTATGTTGTGCTTATCTTTACTCATGCTTTTGTACTAACCTTTTGTCCTTTCAGTGCTCAAGCAAAGCTCGGCAAGAGGGCGAAGAAGGATAAACCGGTCGAAGAACCGGTCCTGACTGAACCGGAGGCCTCTGCTCATGAGCCGCCATCTACCTCAGCTCCTGAAGCCACTGCTCCAACTGACGAGCCAGTCATAGAGGCTTCCACTAACCCGGAGGTCCCCAGCCCAGCTCAGCCGGCCGATGACCCGGACATTGTAATCACCCGGACAGAGTTTGTCGAGCCGGGGAGACCCACTGCGCTGGCCAAATGCTTTGCTAAAGAAGAACTGCTGGAGCGCCGCAGGGCCAGGCTGGAGATCGCTGACTATGCGAATTTGAGCATTGGAGATATTGTGTCAAGTTACTTTGGTCAAGTGCACAACAGCCGGGACCTGGAGATTGACATGGTGAAGCAGATATAGCAAAAATCTGAGGTACAACTCTCTTGCTTACTCCATAGTCATCCTTACCATGCTAGCCCCCAAGTCTATTACTTATGATAGAATAGGTTGTAGACTTAGCTTCCGGCTTACCTTCATGAACCGGCAATTATAAATAGAATCTTTCAGCATACATTAGCCCCCAAGTGCCAAGTGTCTTTGCTTTGCAAAGTGCTTGGGACTTTAATGTTGCATAATAATTACTCATACTATAACCCGGAATTTGTACAGGCTGCCTGCAAAAAATTTGAAGCTGAAATCTCTGAGCTGAAGAACCGCCTGAAGACTCAGGAGACTGAGACCCGGAAGGCCAATGCCAAATTCGAATTCAGCGTTGCTGCACAAGAAAAATTGAAGAAGAAATGCGAGACAGAGAGAAAAACTTGGGCTGAGGAGAGAACCGCCTTGCTCAGTCGGGCCGAAAAAGCGGAGGCTGCTCTGACGGAGAAAACCGCCGAACTCTCCGGCTTACAACGCCATGTGTCACATATGGTCTCCGCAATCTTTGGTAAGTCATTCTGCAAGCTTTCAACAAGTTGACATTCTTTATGTCTCATAAGTCCCATCATTGCTTTCGGCTTACCTGACTTTGCTAAACAGGTCCCAGAAGCGCCAACCTCAATCAAAATGTTCTGACCAAGCTGAAGGCCGTGTACACCCTAGTGGAGCAACTCTACACCGGGCCACAGCGTGCGTTAGCCGTTGTGGCTCTGTCCAACGAGGTTCCGACTCACCTTGCGGACGTCCTCAGGCGGCTTGCCGTTCTTCCTCAGCGCTTCCAAGAGCTAAGACGGGCCTCTGCAAGATCCGGAGCAATAGCTGCGCTGAGCCGGGCCAATGCTTTTCTCCCGGAGCTAGACCCGGCCGATATTGCTCTTGGATACCCCAGTCTGAAGGAAGACGGCACTCCCTTTGAGCAGAAAGACTTCGCCGCCTGTGTGAAGAGCGTGCGCCCAGTGGCTACCTTGATTGGGAATGACACCGACCTTACTAAGTACCAGCCGGGCTATGACGCGGAGAATTAGAGGATCCCCACTCCACGCTATGAAGCAATCAGCTTGATCCCTCCGACTCGTAAGCATACCTTCGCCCCAGAAGTTGACCCGGCCGGGTTAATTGATGAGGAGGCTCAATTTGAAGCTTTGAGCGGCATTGACTGGAAATCGTCAACCTTCCAGGTCATGGGAACAGCCGGAGGAGCGGAGAGGGATGAGCCGGAAGCTTCGACCCAGCAAGCATCTTGACTCTTAGGCGGCTCATGGTTACACCTTTAAAACAATGCCTCACCTTTTGGACTCGGGGAGTCTTGTAATAGAGTAGGACAAACACTTAACTTTGTCGTGCCATCGTGCACGTGTTGAATGCTTAACTCCATTTAAGCTGCTTCTTCATATTCCTCCGGGTTATAATTGATCATTTGTTTTCCTTAAATTTGAAGAACTGTCTTTAACCATCCTGCATAGAAAACAAATCACAAGCCTCTGGGCGGCTTACCGCACTGAGAATCATAGACCGTATATATAACCCGGAATATGAACCAAAGTCACCAAAGACTGGCCCTCAATTATATTCTCGATGTAACCATAATAACATACTTACAAGCCTTCAAATATACTTTCGGTTCATGTAACCCGAATAATGAGGTTAAGATCGCAACTCCGGTTCACCAGCCTCAATAATACTTACTATGTGCTATCAACGTTGTGAAGCAAAATTAAGCCAGCGAAGTAAAAGCCGCCATTGCACACTGTTGATGTGACCAAAAGAACTTGTTGTAAGTCAGAAGATCAAAACTTAGGGGCTTCCGGTTCGAATACGACCAGAGAACCGTCCCAAAGGGGTTAAGCTAAGATTCGAATGCGATCATATAGCCCCCAGTGGCTTTGGCGATGCCGATCAAGAGGGTACCGACAGCTATGTTCTCTTTGGTTCGAATACGACCCATGTTTAAACAGGAAGCCCCCAAATGACCTTAAGAGTTGTTTAACGACGCTGATTCGAATACGATCCACGTCGGTTCCCAAAGGGGGTTGAGCTATGATTCAAATATGATCAAAGAAAACTCCCCAATGAGCTCGGCAATTTGCCAATCAAATGGGTATCGACAGCTATGTTCTCTTTGGTTCGAATACGACCTATGTTTGAACAGGAAGCCCCCAGGTGATCATATTGTTTACGGCTAGATTTGAATACGATCATAAGCCGGATCCACCTCCAAGTGACCATGTGATGTTGTAATGGAAATAACATGTTTACCTTTGGAGGAGAAAAGGACAGAGGTCCTGCTTTATTATTTATCATAATATATACATGGCTATAGAAATATGTACATTACGAGAGCCGGTGGCTCAAGTGTAATAAGGCCGAAGCTGAGCTATGTTCCACGGCCGACGGGTCTCTTCCTCTGACTTGCGTGAATCTTTGTGCTCCCGAACGTCGATAAGGTAGTATGACCCGTTGTGCAAGTTCTTACTGACCACAAAGGGCCCTTCCCAAGGCGGGGATAAATTGTGTGCATCTGTTTGATCTTGGATGAGCTGGAGCACCAGATCACCTTCCTGGAAGACCCGGGACTTAACCCGGCGGCTGTGATAACGGCGCAGGTCTTGTTGGTAAATCGCCGAGCGAGCTGCTGCCACATTACGCTGTTCATCCAACAAGTCAAGAGCATCTTGGCGCGCCCGCTCATTATCCGCCTCAACATAAGCCGCCACTCGAGGTGAGTCATGACGGATGTCGCTAGGGAGGACTGCTTCCGCTCCATAAACCATGAAAAAAGGCGTGTAACCCGTAGACCTGTTAGGAGTAGTATTGATGCTCCATAACACGGAGGGTAACTCCTCCACCCAACAACCCGGCGTCCGTTGCAAAGGGACCAAAAGCCGGGGCTTGATGCCTTTCAAAATCTCCTGATTAGCCCTCTCAGCTTGACCATTGGATTGAGGGTGAGCCACTGACGAAACATCAAGTCGAATATGCTCTCGTTGACAAAACTCCTCCATGGCGCCTTTAGACAGATTGGTACCATTGTCAGTTATGATGTTGTGTGGAAAACCAAAGCGAAATATCACCCTTTTCATGAACTGAACCGCCATGGCTGCGTCACACTTGCTAACTGGCTCTGCCTCAACCCACTTTGTGAACTTGTCAACCGCCACCAAGAGGTGGGTCTTCTTATTCTTAGACCTTTTAAAAGGCTCAACCATATCAAGCCCCCATACCGCAAATGGCCAAGTAATTGGAATCATCCTGAGCTCTTGAGCCGGCACATGAGCCCGTCGCGAGAACCTCTGACAACCGTCGCATTTACTAACCAAGTCCTCCGCATCAGCATGAGCCGTCAGCCAGTAAAAACCATGACGAAAAGCCTTGGCCACAAGGGATTTTCAGCCGGCATGATGGCCACAATCCCCTTCGTGAATCTCACGTAAGATTTCTTGACCCTCCTCAGGGGAAACACAACGCTGGAATGTTCCAGTAACACTGCGGCAATGCAGCTCACCATTGATAATGACCATTGACTTAGACCGCCGGGTTATTTGTCTGGCCAAAGTTTCATCCTCAGGCAAATCTCCCCGGGTCATGTAAGCCAAATATGGTACTGTCCAGTCTGGGGTGATGTGGAGAGCCGCCACCAACTGTGCCTCCGGGTCAGGGACAGCCAAGTCTTCCTCTGTAGGTAACTTGACAGAAGGGTTATGTAAGATGTCCAGGAAAGTATTAGGCGGTACCGGCTTTCGCTGAGAGGCCAGCCGGCTTAATGCATCAGCCGCCTCGTTCTTCCTGCGATCGATGTGCTCTACTTGGTAACCCTGAAAGTGACCAGAAATGGCGTCAACTTCACGGCGATAAGCCGCCATGAGAGGGTCCTTGGAATCCCACTTGCCTGATACTTGTTGAGCCACTAGGTCTGAGTCGCCGAAGCACCTTACCCGGCTCAAGCTCATCTCCTTAGCCATCCAAAGACCATGGAGCAAGGCCTCATACTCAGCCGCATTGTTAGTACAAGGAAACATCAACCGTAGCACATAATGAAACTTGTCACCTTTAGGGGAAGCCAATACAACTCCAGCCCCCGAGCCCTCCAATTGCCTAGACCCATCGAAGTGAATAGTCCAATATGTATTATCCGGCTTTTCTTCAGGCACCTGTAGCTCTGTCCAATCGTTGATGAAATCCACCAAAGCTTGAGATTTAACAGCAGTGCGTGGTACGTATTTCAGACCGTGAGGCCAAGGCTCTATAGCCCACTTAGCCACTCTTCCTGTGGCTTCTCTGTTTTGGATGATATCTCCAAGGGGAGCAGAACTAACCACAGTGATGGGGTGACCCTGGAAATAATGCTTAAGCTTCCGGCTTGCCATGAATACCCCATAAACAAGCTTCTGCCAATGTGGATATCGTTGCTTGGACTCAATAAGCACTTCGCTGACATAGTAAACCGGCCGCTGAACCGGATATTATTTACCCTCTTCCTTGCGCTCCACCACTACAGCCACACTGACGGCTCGTGTGTTAGCAGCTACATACAGTAATAAGGGCTCCTTGTCAACCGGAGCAGCAAGAACTGGGGGCTCAGCCAGCTGTCTCTTCAAATCCTCAAAAGCAGCATCAGCAGCATCATTCCAGACAAAGTTGTCTGTTTTCTTCATCGGTTGGTACAATGGCATGGCCTTTTCACCCAAACGGCTTATAAACCGGCTTAAAGAAGCTATGCGACCCGCCAGACGCTGGACGTCGTTTATACACGCCGGTTTAGCCAGAGAGGTGATTGCCTTGATTTTTTTCCGGGTTAGCTTCAATGCCTCTGTTAGAAACCAGGAAACCCAAGAGCTTGCCTGCGGGAACACCAAAAACACACTTGGCCGGGTTAAGCATCATCTTGTAAACTCGGAGATTATCGAAGGTTTCTCTAAGGTCATCTACCAGAGTCTCCTTCTCCCTGGACTTAACCACAATATCATCCATATAGGCATGAACATTGCGCCCAATCTGGTTATGAAGACAATTCTGCACACAACGCTGATAAGTCGCATGTGCACTCTTGAGTCCAAAAGGCATAGACACATAACAGAAGGCTCCAAAGGGAGTGATGAACGCCGTCTTCTCCTGGTCCTTAACTGCCATTTTAATCTGATGGTATCCAGAATAAGCATCCAAGAAACTTAAGCGCTCACAGCCCGCCGTAGCATCAATGATTTGATCAATACGGGGGAGGGCAAAAGGATCAGCCGGACATGCCTTGTTTAAGTCCGTGTAGTCCACACACATCCGCCAGGTGCCATTCTTTCTTAGCACGAGCACCGGGTTAGCTAACCACTCTGGATGAAAGACTTCGACAATAAACCCGGCCGCCAAGAGCCGGTCCACCTCCTCACCAATGGCTTTCCGCCTCTCCTCATTAAACCGCCGAAGGAATTGCCTGACCGGCTTAAATTTCGGATCAATATTGAGAGTGTGCTCAGCGAGTTCTCTAGGTACACCTGGCATGTCAGAAGGTTTCCATGCAAAAATGTCCCTATTCTCACGGATGAACTCGATGAGCGCGCTTTCCTATTTCGGATCCAGATTGGCACTGATGCTAAACTGCTGAGATGAGTCACCTGGAACGAAATCAACAAGTTTAATCTCATCAGCTGACTTAAATTTCATTGCCGGCTCATGCTCCGTGGTTGGCTTTTTCAGAGATGTCATATCTGTTGGGTCAACATTGTCCTTGTAAAACTTCAACTCCTCTGTTGCACAAACAGATTCTGCATAAGCCGCGTCACCTTCCTCACACTCCAAGGCTATCTTTCGGCTGCCATGAACCGTAATGGTCCCATTGTGACCCGGCATCTTGAGCTGTAAATATACGTAACATGGCCGTGCCATGAACTTGGCGTAAGCTGGCCGCCCAAATATGGCATGATACGGACTTCTTATCTTGACGACCTCAAAGGTCAACTTTTCCGCCCTGTAGTTGTACTCATCTCCAAAGGCCACTTCAAGCTCGATCTTACCAACTGGATAAGCCGACTTACCAGGCACCACACCATGGAAAACAGTATTGGACTGGCTGAGGTTCTTATCAATCAACCCCATACGACGGAAGGTCTCATAATAGAGGATGTTGATGCTGCTGCCTCCATCCATGAGCACCTTAGTGAACTTATATCCTCCCACCTGAGGAGCCACCACCAGGGCCAGGTGACCCGGATTATCAACCCGGGGGGGTGATCCTCCCTACTCCACACAATAGGCTGCTCAGACCATCTTAAATAGCGTGGAACCGCCGGCTCAACAGCATTCACAGCCCTCTTATTAAGCTTCTGATCTCGCTTACACAGACTGGTGGTAAACACATGATACTGTCCACCATTGAGCTGCTTTGGATTGGTATGGTATCCCCCTGCTGCTGTTGATGACCCTGGCCGGACTGCTGATTAAAGCCCCCTTGAACATTCTGAGGATTAGAATTTGAGCCGCCACCCGGGCCATGAAAGCCGCCGGCGCCTGAGCCGCCGCCCGAACCATTGTTGCCATTAAAGGCATTGGAATTCTTAAAGGCCTTCATGATCGCGCAATCCTTCCATAAATGAGTAGCTGGCTTCTCCCTAGAGCCATGCCTTGGACAAGGCTCATTCAACAACTGCTCAAGCGTCGGGCCTGACCCGCCGGCTCGGGGAGGTGGCCTCCCCTTGCGTCGCTGGTTGTTACCCTGTGAGTTGGCGTTGGCCACAAACTCTATGCTGCCATCATCCTTACGCTTGCTACCTCCTTGGTTCGCCGGGTTATGCTGAGGGCCCTTGCCATTGTCGTTCTTCTTTTCCTTCCATGTCCTTTCATCATCTGACGCGGGGTCCTTGGTACTATCAGAGTCGGCGTACTTGACGAGAGCCGCCATCAGCGTACCCATATCATTGCAATCGCGCTTGAGCCGCCCGAGTTTCATCTTCAGGGGCAGGAAACGACAATTCTGCTCCAACATTAAGACTACAGAGTCGGCATCCATCTTATCAGATGAATGTATTATCTCTGTGACCCGGCGAACCCAATGGGTTGTAGACTCACCCTCCTGCTGCTTACAGTTAGTCAGATCCACGATGGACATAGACTGCCTACAGGTATCTTTGAAGTTTTGGATGAACCGGGCCTTTAGCTCGGCCCAAGACCCGATAGAATTCGGTGGCAACCCTTTCAACCAAGTGCGGGCAGTCCCATCTAACATCATGGTGAAGTACTTAGCCATTGCCGCCTCACTGACCTCCAGCAACTCCATGGCCATCTTATAACTTTCAATCCAGGCTCCAGGTTGTAAATCAGCCGTGTAGTTAGGCACCTTCCTAGGCCCCTTGAAATCCTTGGGCAGACGTTCATTGCGGAGAGCCGGCACTAGACAAGGGACACCTCCAGTCCTCGTAGGGATACCCACGTCGATGGAAGCCGTCGGATAAGCCGGGGGTGGCTGGTAAGCCGTCAACTGAGGCACCTGCTCCGCCTCTTGCCGTGCTCTGTCTTGGTCTGCTGCGTGAAAGGCTCCGTTATGAGCCGGGCCGTGGCCAGGAGGCAAGTCATGGCGTCGGACATTACTTGAGCCGGTTGCTGAGACCATGTGTCTGCTATAACTCGGGCTCCGGCCTGGACGAGGGGTTGAATGAATCCTGTCCCGGCTATAAGAATATGCCTCTTGCTGCGCCAGAGTCGTCTGAAGGAGTTCTCTGACCCGGCGGGTTTCAACCGCCATTGGAGAGTCACCGTCAATTGGGAGAGCCGCCAGCCGCGCCGTCGCGGCGACCATGTTTTCCAACGGGTTGGCATAATGACCCGGGGGTATTGGCACGTACTGAGGTGGGGCAGGGTTCACCCGGGGAGGCCCCATCACTTGGGGTTGAATTGGCGTTCCAGTCCCGCAACGGCAGCCCGATTCTCTTCTCTCTTTCTTCTCTCTTCTCCAACTCAGCAAGAATATATTATTTAAATTCATAAAGCCCGCTTACACCACGTACTTGTTTTTGTAAGTGTCGATATTAAAGATGGACATCCATAGTCATCAGTGTTGTGGAGTAAATACTTCACAAGGCGGTATGTAGTTTTTAAAGAAGGAACCAAACTGTAGATCAAGTCAAGAGATCAAGCTATAATGTATTGATTTTAGTTTTTGGTGTCAGTCATCAGGCTGTTTCTTTGTAAATACACTGGGATGCTCTGTACCATATTGATTCCTAACATGCTCGTCATCTGAACGAGCTCGCTAGCCTCTATCTATATATGTACCTCCAAGTCCCAATACCAAAGCATTGCCACTCTCGACCATAAACAGCTGAGAAGCTTTACTCTCCTCTCTATTCATCGCGGGCTGTTTACCCTGATTACGAGCGATACGCCGGATGAGCAGGTGACCCACTCGATCTTTTATCTGTATATTGATTTCCCTGTAGAGATGCTAAAATCTTACTTGTACATACATATTTTGCATTGAGATGATCTACTAGCTAGTTGCTCCCTCCGTCTCATAATGTCAGACGCTTTTTGACACGGATGCAGTGTTTATTCCAGTCACCACTAAATAATATTTTGGGCATCTAAAAGCCATTGTTCTATAGTCAACCATAAAGATTTTAACCTTGATGGCTAGAGTAATATCTTACCACTTTATCGGGCCTCGCCAAGCACTGACGAGGAAACGAAACCTCAGGGAGCAGGAATCGCACGCCGGCCGTGCCGCGGAAGAGCCCATCATGGGTACTTTATCGGATATTAAGAAAAGAATTCGCAGTTGTTTCTGGGATGATGATGAAAAGTGCCGGAAATGGATGAACTGTGTACTAGCCGCACTATGGGTACTGGTGATTTTTGTCCTAGCCTATTTTGCCTGGTGTAAAATGAATGAGTCGCCAAACCGTGAGCTCGTCATGATGGGTGGTAATGTCACGAGTGTTATCTCGTCGAATGATCCCAGATGGCTCAAGCTGGAGCAACACCTTGATCACTGCCATGACGAGCTCCAGCAGCAGGAGGACGCCGCAAGCGTCACCTTCTTCAAAGAGGCTTCAGCTGCGCAGCCCGGTGACAAGCAGGATGCCATGAAACGATACCTCTACTTTGTAAGTAACTAGGCCTTTTAACCATGTTTATTACTCTCTCAGTTCCTAAATATTTGTTTTTCTAGAGATTTCAACAAGTGGCTACATACGGAGCAAAATGAAAGGATCTACACTTTAAAATATGCCTACATACATTCGTATATGGTAGTTTATTTGAAATCTCTAAAAAGACAGAAATTCCATTATTCGCAAAATTAACGGTTTGTTTGTATGTATCCCTTCAGGCTATTATGCACGCCGTGGTTCTCGGGAGGCCCTCTACACACACCGCACTCTATGGGCCCGGGCAAAAGGTCGGGATGCGCGACGTCAAGACCTACCTGGACGTCATGCTCAAAACTATGAAGAACGAGGAGATCACCTCCAAGGACGCTCCGGCTGAGTTCAAAGAAATGAACCGTTATCTCTACCTGGTAATCAAACTCATCACCTCACGTTGCAGCTGCTTGTTGATTAATCATCCAACTGATCCAACTCTACTTAAGCATATACTCCCTCCGTTCCTAAATACTTGTTTTTCTAGGCATTTCAAATAAATATCACATACGGATGTATGTAGACATATTTTAGAGTGTAGATTCACTCATTTTACTCTGTATGTAGTCACTTGTTGAAATGCCTAGAAAGACAAGTATTTAGGAACGGAGGAGTATATAAAAGATTTATTCTGCTGCTAATTGACGCCAGCTTGTAAATATTAACTGTTTGTACCTGTTTTTAATAAATAATAATTGGGAGTATAAACATGCATTTATTGTCGTCCGTTTAACTAGTAGAACGTCCGTGCGTTGCCGCGGGCTTTTGAAAACATTAAGATGCTACTCACTTAGTTATGATAACCAAAAACAATGTCATCTAAGCTAAGACACATTTTTTTGACAATCAGCTAACACACATCATACTATCAAACACAATAATATTAGAGCATATACAGCTATGGTCCCCTCAAATCCTACTCAAACGTTCACAGCGCACTCGCCCGGTCAGTGACCGAACAGGAGAGAGGGAAAGGGTGACCCAACCGGACCCCTCATATCATCCTTATAACTCATGGTTGTCCGCAAACTCCCATATTGACGCCAAATATGGGGAGAATATTAGGGCTCGCGGATGCATCGGGTCAATCTGCCACGTAGGACGCGACCCACCCCGGATAACCTTTTCTTTCTGTTCTTTCTCTCTTTTTTCATCTCCACCAATCACATGCAAGTCACCAGACATATGAGGGACAAAATGAGGAGTATGTA
Organism: Triticum aestivum; assembly: GCF_018294505.1. Taxonomy (NCBI): domain Eukaryota; kingdom Viridiplantae; phylum Streptophyta; class Magnoliopsida; order Poales; family Poaceae; genus Triticum; species Triticum aestivum. Next base: position 62,638,422 of record NC_057796.1, read on the forward strand.
TGCATGGACGGACAAATAGAGGCTCAAAAATAGACACTGACCGGGCGCATTCGTGGACGTTCAGGGGGCGGATTTGCTAGATCTGACTATAGATGCTTTTATTGACAACTCAAATAAAAATGTTTTTTGTAATGGGTTGTGTTTTACATAACTTATTCGTGCAACCCTCCTTCGCTAGCCAGTGAGAAGATCCATTAGCCGAGTATCTCACCCATGCCACCCTAAACTCCTCCCTTAGTCGCATTAACTCCTTTACCTCCTCAACAATAGGCCATAGATTTATCTATCAATTTTTTAGCTTCTTAATGTGCCAGTGTTTTTGAGTCTATCTCCAAGATAAGCTTTGCCGCGTCAAATTCACGAGCAAGCTGAGCACCGCGTCAACAATCCTTGAGTTCAGCCAATTCATGGTCCATGGCAAAGGAGACAAAATGGCATGTGCACCGCCTAAGAAATGTTATTGAAACCAACCAGTAGTTGAATGATTAGAATAGTGGCGGTCCCATCCATGTGTGAGTGCATGTGTGTATTGATGGTGTGCATACACTATTATCCATATTACTTTAAACTTTTATCAAGACATAGAACATTTTTTATAATTTGCCTATTTCTTAATTCAAATACAAACACATCATAGAAATCTAGAGCTCGTGTCGCTATTCTCATTCCCTAGCCGGCTGGTTCTCCATAGGGAGTACTAATGCACACTTTCTAATATCTCAATGTTTCAATCTTCTAGACATGAGACTTCCCAAAGAAAGTTTTTTTTTTACCATTATCACTTATTTATCTGGTAGAGTATGCCAATTTTTTTCAGAATTATGACATAATTTTTAAACACATAATGGTATTATTTTCATTATGAATAATGCATTTATACATCAAAGCCATACAAGTTTGAATTCTCACACATCAAGCATGACATGACCCCTAAAATGATTTGTGCCCGGGCATCTTTTACCATGTTGTGACCCCTAGAAGAATCAAACAGATGTTATGCTTATTTTGACATAAGCTCACTCATTGGTTGGCCCATCTAAACTGCCAACCTTCAAATACACCGGGCGATGTTCCATTATGGAAATCTGGTAGAGGTGAACATCAACAAGGTTATAAATCAAAATGAACAAATCAACTATTCATACACATCATAAGAAGCTGGCCAAATGTTACTGCTAGAAAAATGTATAGTGCCACCCATCTTCATGTTGTTCTCCCTCCCTACACCCCCACCCCACCTCCATTTGTTCATGTTAAATAAGGAACAAGATGGATGGATGGACATTGGATCCCTGAGACCTCGGCGAAGCTCTTCCCCTCTCTAGTTCATCTCGGGAGCGACCAAATCGCTGTCCACCACCATGGCCGACGGCCTCCTCCGCGGTCACCGAAGCCGCCGCCACTTCTACCCTCCTCGGCATCTGTGTCCAGACGGGACGGAGGCGGCGCTCTCTCCCAAGCTCGCCGGTGGCCCCAGCGTCTCAAGGGATGGTCGAAGTCGGCCGGATGAGTGCCGGCGCCGGCGGCCGCCCTCTGCTCCATGGGCGAGTGCGAGGGGATGAAGACGAACAACAAGTGTTCACATACATAGTCATGTGTCAACCCCCATTGTCGTCCATCAGTTGGCCATGTACAAGAGGGTGTTGCGCGCATGCCCTAGACTTGGTCGCCTGCATCGTCGAGGCAGCCAAATGCGCCTATAACCACTCCCTCCAAACCGCAATATAGAATTTATCTTAGTAATAGCGTGGTACAGATTGTAGGAATAGTGTGTTTCTCAGTTGTTGGAAAGTCATTACAAATTATCTCTTGGAATGATGTAAATTTTGGTGAAAATGAAACATCATACAAAACTGTAGCTTACTATAGTGAAATACATATGTATTGTAGTCTTAAATTGTCAAAATATTTACCGGGTTCGTGAATGGGCAAAATATATGATGCATTGGTTGCCAATTCGCCATGTTCCGATCTAAACAGAAATGTTGGCTGACTTGGCTCACATAAGCATGATACTGCATAACCAGCCAATGCAAGGCATAGATAAACGATAGTAACATGAGTAAAATATTCTATGCAGGAAACATGACATATTGTTCATATTAAACCATACCCACCACATACCATTTCCCATTTGAAGCATCCCACATTTTCTGTAAATTGTAGCAATATGCAGTGACATGCATGCTTGGTCTTGGGCTTGAGTTGCTGACAATGACACCATCGATCCATCATCCCATCATCGTGCCAAAATGTGCATATGCCAAAAATTGCATCAAAGTTCAGAAGTCGTAACTTAATTAGTACAGAACCATTATGGCGGACCATCCCCGGAAAAAGTATGAACATACAAAAAAATTGATAAAATATTTAGATTCTTGAAAACTGCATCTCTTAGTTTTCACCCGGACATGGTCGTCTATGGCTCTAAACAAGCATCTCTTAGTTTCCGAAAAATGATATGGATATTGGGATATAGACACGTCTCCCTTTCTACACAGTCAATGGAAGAATCAGGAATGTAAAGGAAATACGATGCTTAGATTGCAGGCACTCCTCCAAGCTCAAAGCAAGTCATATTCCATAGTGAATTAGTTTCTTTCAAGCCTTTTATCAAAGCAAGAATGTATGGCTGAGGAACTCCAATTTTATTTTATTTGGGGGATAGAAATGGTTTGCTAGATAATCATCACACTGACCGATTGCATCAGCAATCAAAGATCTACTCAGTCTCTGAACCATGCTAATTCTTGTAAAAAAATTATTTTGCAATTTAGTAACTGTGTTAATCTGTGAGGCTAACTATTTTTCTATGTTGAAAATGTTTTAAAGCTTCATGTTATTCTCCAGTTCCAAGAAATTATGATACACGCAAACATAAGAAGATACAAATCATGTTCAAATCAAGTGTAATTGCTCGGTGAATTTTCAGTAGAAAATAAAATGCAAAAAATGAAAATAAAACAGAGATATTTTTTGCTCATTTTAATCACATCAATCTTGTTGAGCAAGGAATAGGCCATGTCCACCTGCTCTGCCTCTGAGCCGTTGACGACAACCACCTCCCTCTTGAATTAATTGCTGATCTCCACCTCTGCATCTGCCACTCCGCCACCTTCGTTGCCACCCCCTTCTTATTCACCTGCTTCACCTCAACCAATGGCGACGGGCCCATGGGGCAACCTCCAGGTCTAGATGCACCGCCTTATCGCTGCCTCGGCTCCTGCTGGTTGGCATGGCGATGTAAATACATTACATTTATTAGTACATATGTCACGTTAATCAATGAAGGTTGATCTATATGTAAATCATATATATGCACTCGCAAAACGACAGTTCAGGAGAAAGGCTTATAAGATCATGATCGACAGTTGTTCTTGAACAGGTGAGTTACTTCTTCTCAAGTAAGTGTGTACGTGCAATGCATGTCTCATTAGAATACAAATTTTGAATTCCTAAAGCTCACAACATATATCTACAATCATGGATGTGCAATGATTTTGGAGTACATCCAAGCACTCTTCGAGTTTAAATCTTGATGGGATCTAATACTTCACAAACTTGCCTAAAGCATAAGATTTATCCTTTGGTCATACAATAAAATACACATTTAACTTGAGATGCTTATATCAGGTATACCGGATCAGGATCAAACGTAGCATAGATGAGCTCTCAAGCATTCCGATATCATATAAACGGCCACAATACTTGTTTACCATATCGTATGCAGTAAAAATGTAAAGATTATATATATTATAGAAAAATGTAAAGAGGAAAATAAGACATGTGTGGTGACAACAAAATTACCAACGAAAATACAATAGAATAGTCATATAAAGTTGAGGACTCAGATACACAACAAATTACGAATGTACAATGTTTTTTCCTCCTAACTCGCTCATCCATGCATTAAGGGCGAGGAATCAATCCTTCTCTACTACCGTGGATACAAAACAATTTACGCAATGTAGAGTCATCGATCCTCCGCACTCTCATCCAGGCATTCAGTTTGCAAGCTTTGAATTTATCCTTCCCTGCCACCATACATGTCATGGTGTTCCCATAATTACCTGTTAGCATGTCCATTCATCATATCACATAGAAAAAAAATTAGCATGACGTTCCCATAATTACCAGTTAGCATGTCCATTCATTATGTCACATAAAAATGATATTTAGCATACAAACCATTATAAATTTGTCAAATAGGAATGAATCGGCATGCATTTTGATATTTCAGGTGGCATAAACTGTTTCTTATAATCAGCTAATCAAACAAAGAACTTAAAACAAGCTTCCAAAGAAGAAGAAAAATGCATCGTAGAAATGCACCATGAACTTCCCGGTCTGGTGTTGTCATTCATTGAATGCCACCTTGGATATGGTCATTAGCCACTTATATTGAAGCTTTGCAGACATATAAACATTGGACAAGAGATCAAAATCACCAGAAAAATGCTGAAACTTGAAAGTAACTGAAATCACAACAGGGCACATGGATTCTACCAGTTTGATTGCATAGTATGTCTGGATTGCAATATGTATAGTTCTGTTCCATTTCAAATACAGAATTTTTCTTGATTCTTCTCGTATATTTTTCTTGCCCATCGCATTCCCATTCTTCGTAATTATCGATTTATCATATCCACTTAAATAACCATTACAAAACTGAAATCAAGAATATATACTCACCAAAAAACAGAAAATAGGGATGGAAGTGCAGATCACGATGGACTCGCACTCGAACTCTTACGACTGGGATATCAATTGCAATCCCAATTCACCAAGAAATAGGAAATATATGGCTGTAATATATCAATGGGCTTGAATATTGTGCAACATATCAATATCAGCTATACAATACACAACCAATTTAACCAAAATTCTGAAATATGAGTGCTCCTAATAATAGCAATATATCAACTATTAATCCAAACCCACTTCTGGTCGAAAACAAATCGATGAAGTATCTGGTTGAAATGTTGCCACATCTTTTTATTTGTATTAGCACTGGTTAAATAACTGTGAAATGATTAAATATACCTGGTTAAATATGCAGCTCGACGCATCTGTCCGCGACCAGATCAAACTTCAATGACCACATCTGCATCCATTTCACAAGGCAAACACAATGAAATTCTATCCATATGGAACTTGATTAGGCATATTCACGACGCAACCGGGCACGGTGCTTTTTGTTCATTATTCTTGCTGCCAGCTAGAGCAAATGGGTAGGGAGTTCTAGATCTTAGGATTTTAGCTAAGTAATCATCATCATTATTCTGTGAGCCTAGCCTAGCTTGAGCTTCTGGTTTTGCAATGCAATATATAAAAATAACCAAGATGAGAGATCCCAGTACCCAGAGCCATTGTTTACTTAAGTGAAGGCATGACTGAATGATTCAGTTTCACTGGAATTATTTCAAGAGCCACAAGAAAGTTACCACAGCAGGTTCTATTCACGGCTAGGGAACATGGATGATCCAGTAATTAACTGTGTTCTTGTTAGTCTCTTAGTATTGTCTCATCCTCGATAAAAACAGAAGTTCCCTTCAAAATCCATCGAAAACAGAATTTACCAACACCCTTCTATGGATGCAAGTGCGGAAACATTACAGCCTTGTGCGTCGCGCACTCTTGAATGATTTGGGGATTCTGAAATGGAACCGAAACAAACTGTAGTGAAAACTTACATGATGGTAAACGGATAACGACAGCGTGACTGTACATATTGTTCATAGGATCCAGGCAACAACCTGATTTGGAATATATCATCAGGAATTGTTCTTTCAGACCAAGGATAAACTATGCAGGGGAATGCTTGTGCAAATTATAAGTTGTCAAGTGGATCAAGATAGAAGGTGCAGTCAAGTGCAGCTGAGATTCAAAGTCGTATTCAGCAATGTGACGGCGGAAGCAAAAGAAAGCCGTTTCATCATACCCGAGGTTGCCTGCAAAATGAAAGAACTGTAGCGGATTATCAACTTCTGAACCTAGATAAAAAATTATTCACCAATCACTTGTTTAGAGTTTGGATCCTTTCCAATGTAGACATTAATAATATTTGTCTAAGATCCTGTGCATATAGGATAATAATTAAAATGCAAAATGTAAAGATTAGGAAGTAAAAAGAATCTAATTTAAGTTTTCTACGAGAGGATGTTACCAAGCAAACAATCAGGAGTACATTGTTTTGGGTGCATCTCTGTTAGCAAGTGCAGACTCAAGATTGAGTGTTGCAAAAATGATTTCTTCAGTAGTAACTATTTCCTGTGTTACATCAGTGCCTTCTAAAATTAAAGCAATCACGCCCGCAAGAACTTTAGCAGTCAGCATGTTGGTTTATAGACACACTGAACATATAGAAAAACATCACCGTGCTGTTTCCTTTGGAGTTGTGCCTCTACAGCTTTATGTGCTCCCTTTCAATGGTTCAACCTGGATAACATTTAAAGTTTTAAACAAATGACAGTGTTAAATCTAGCAAAAAAACTGAAACAAAATAAGATCATATATGGACGACGCAAGGCATGCAGAGCAGGGAGAGACTGAAATACAGAGGGCTAGCTATATAGAGAGATCAATTAGGGGAACACATCGAACATTTGGTGGGCATCCACACGCTACATGGTGCAACCCCTACCAGTATGCCTCCCTGGGACGTTCACACGGCGTGGTGCCATGGTGCTCGAGCGCAGAAGGCTACATCGTGTGTCTCACCGTCACGTAGAGGAGTTCCGTACCTTCGGCTGTGCGAGGAACGACAGCGGTCGCATCTGCGTCGCTGACCATGAGGAGGAACGACCGGATGGGCATATGCGTCCCTGACGCGAGTCGAGGACAGAGGCCAGTAATCAAATGCCCCAGAGAAATCCATCTTTGCGGCCAAGCCCACCGTGTCCCAAGCCGCCGCTGCTTGAGGGAGGAGATGGATCCCGCCGCCGCCACCGCCGATGCAGGCCGGGCCCACTACGTCCCGCGCCGCCGCCGCCGCTCGACGGAGGAGAGGGTCCCCCATTGTCGCCGACGCAGGTCAGGCCCACTGCGTCCCGTGCCGCCGCCGCCACCGCTCGTCGGAGGAGAGGAATGCCGGCACCGCCAACGCAAGCCCAGCCCGCTGCCGTCGACGCTGCTCGAGGGAGGGGAGCGACCCCGACTCCACCGACGCAGGCCGAGCATGCCCGATAGCGCCCTGCAGCGGCCGTATCTCGGTCGTTGATTTGGTTGACAGATCATTGACGTAACGTGGGCAATAGGATATGTTTAAGGTGATTTATCGAGGACGACGAAAGAAACGAAACGCCCTCTTTAGGAGTAGAAGGAGTAGAGATTAGTTAATTGGATTTTTCCTTAAAGTTTGTTATTTGTTTCCTTAAAATTCATTATATGTTTCCTAAATCAAATTGCATTGATGGGATGGATCGGTTAATTTGGTTAGTCCATTATTTGTTTCCTAAAGCAAATTGCATTGATGAGATGGATCGGTTGTTTTGGGTAAGTTAGTAAAGTTAGATATGTGGCTTTTTTCTACGGTAGGAAAGTGTTTGTTTAGAAGGAAATAGGGAAAAAATAAACCGATGGGGTGGTCGGAGGGGAGACGAAAAAAAACCAGACGAAAAAAGACCAGACGAAAGTGATGGGACTATTCAACCAACTCGTCCATTAGAAATAGAGATTGCGCAAGCCGGCGTTCTAAGGTGGAGTTATCCTACTCCGATCCCGGATCCTGCTCCTCCCTCGCCTGCTCGTGCTCCAGCTCCTACTCCTCCGTCACTTGCTCCGGCTCACCTGTTCCTGCTCCTGCTCATGCTCCTACTCCTCAGTCACCTGCTCCTGCTCCAGCTCCTACTCCTCCGTCACCTGCTCCTGCTCCAGCTCCTACTCCTCCATCACCGACTCTTGAGCAGCTTCAGATCGATGACCTGGAAATCAAACTGCAGAAGGAGAAGGAACGGGCCGATGATCTGCAGAGACAGGTCGATGATCTGAAGAGAGATCTGCGGGAGAAGGAGGATAATGTCGTCAAGCTGAACAGTGAGCTCATGACCTGCAAACAGAAGGCTGCTGACTGCAACAATAAACTCGAGGGCTGTCAGCCAGTCAAGCACGACGAGCCGGTCATCGAACCCCATCACCAGGTTGACCACGACGAGGAGGATTAGCATCGCTAGGAAACTAGAAACTGTTTTTCTCTCCGATGTTTAATTATTTATTTATTTTGCATCCGATCCCAGAACGGGTCGAATTCCACCATCGGGCATCACAACAGAACAACAAAAGTATCCAGTGTTTAATTAGCATGTATTGTACTAGAGTGCTTAATACTCCCTTCATTCCTTTATACAAGGCCATTTTGTTTTTCGTGTCAAATTTTGACTTATAATTTTGGTCGGCAAAATATGGATTATATGTCATCAAAAATATATCATTAAAAAGTTATTTGAAATGTGCATCCAATGAAATACTTTTGTTGTCGTATAACTCATTTTTTGTTAGTAAAATTAATGGTCAAAGTTAGACATAAAAATATAAAGTGGCTTTGAATAAGGGAATGGAGGAAGTATATCCTCTGCAAGTTGGGAACTGAACCAATTGCGAAATTTGCTCATGAATTGCTGCCATGAGGATTTTTTTTACGAGAAAACTTCTAATATATTCATCACCTATTAAGGTAATACAAAGAACACCAAAAGTAAGGATTACATCCAGGTCCATGGACCACCTAGCGACGAGTACAAGCACTGGAGCGAGCCGAAGACGCGCCGCCGTCGTCGCCCTTCCCTCATTGAAGCCGGGCAAATATTGTTGTAGTAAACAATCGAAAAGTCTTCATGTTAAGTCCCCATAGGTCCAGTGCACCAGAAGAGAAACCGCCTCCAATAAAGAAAATTGTAGATCGAAAGAATCCACCGAAGACCTGAACGAACGAAGACCAGATTCCGACGGATCCAGCAAAGACAAAAGCCGACCGGATCCCACAAGATCCACCGGAGACACACCTTCACATGCCTTCCGGCGACACTAGAAGCATCACCGGGACAGGGAGGGGGAGCTAGGTGGGTAGAACTTTATTCCACCTTCAAGCCACCGCCGCCTCGTTTTCTTAAGCATGGCAAAAACCCTAACAAAAGTGGCAAAAACACTTTAAAACGAGCCCTCTCACCGGCAAGGATTGGGATCCACCGCGCCTTCATGGTCCAACTCTACTTAAGCATATATAAAAAAATTATCCTGCTGCTAATTGACGCCAGCTTGTAAATATTAACTTTTTGTACCTATTTTTAATAAATAATAATTGGGAGTATAAACATGCATTTGTTGTCATCTATTTCAGACAATTGTGCAAGCCGGCGTTCTACGGGGGAGTTATCCTGCTCCGCCCATGGCTCTTTCTCCTCCACCACATGCTCCTGCTCCAGCTCCTACTCCTCCGTCACCTGCTCCTGCTCCAGCTCCTATTCCTCCATCACCGACTCTTGAGCAGCTTCGGATCTATAAGCTGAAAACCGAACTGCAGAAGGAGAAGGAACGGGCTGATGGTCTGCAGAAACAGGTCGATGATCTGAAGAGAGATCTACGGGAGAAGGAGGATAATGCCGTCAAGCTGAACAGTGAGCTCATGACCTGCGAACAGAAGGCTGCTGACTGCAATAATAAACTCGGGAGCTTTTTTTCGCGAATACGCAAAGCTTGCGTATCATTGCATTGATAGAAGGAGTACAATGAGTACAGAGAGGGGTACAACTCATGACACGAACGCACGCAGGCGTGAACATGGCGTCCAGAGCAGACAGGCAAGGGGTGCTCGGCCCGAATAAAGAATACATTACAGCTAAACCTATCAAACTCGAACCGAGATCGGCAATGCCAAACTAGCAAGACTTCCAACATAAGTCAGAACACGGGGACACCGCGAGCAAGCAAGATAGCGCCTTCAAGAAGGAATTCGTCACGGAGACGTCGTCGCCATCCGGTCCGGAGGAACCAGAACTAGGGTTTCCCCTGAGCTCGAAGAGGGGCGCAGCTGAGGGCCTTGACAACGCCTCCAAGGAGGGAACGACATCCGCGGACGCCGTCGCTGCCAGCACCGGCAAGCCGAGCAAGGATTTCTCCCAGGCCTCAGGCTGAGCAATCCCATAGCCGCCGTATCTGGAGTCGAATGAGGAAGTCCATGCTGGTCGGAGCCACCATGTCGGAAGGGGATTGGAGGCACCTGCCCTCGGAGGGTGGCACCGTCTCCGAACACACGAGCGCTGGATCTAGCAAAAGGCAAGGCTTTGAGGCGTATAGGTAGGACAAGCGGCAAAGCAAACCACAAGCGGGTGGGTCGACGAGAAATAGCAACGCCGGCAAACAGGGACTGGAGGGACGCAGATCCATGTTGCCGAGGCCATAGCCATCAGGACATCGGTGAGTCAAGCGAGCTGGAAGGGATGCAGCTGCTGGTCCGCCAAGGCCTGAGCTGCCCGGCATAGGACGCCGTCAACCATGGACGCCGGAGAGACGCGGATCCAAGGTCACTGCTACCTCTTGAGCACTACGTTGGTTTTCCCTTGAAGAGGAAAGGGTGATGCAGCAAAGTAGCGTAAGTATTTTCCTTAGTTTTTGAGAACCAACGTATCAATCCAGTAGAAGGCTACGCGCTAGTCCCTCGCACCTACACAAAACAAATAAATCCTCGCAACCAACGCGATAAGGGGTTGTCAATCCCTACACGGTCACTTACGAGAGTGAGATCTGATAGATATGATAGGATAATATTTTTGGTATTTTTATGATAAAGATGCAAAGTAAAATAAAAGCAAAGTAAAAAGCAACAGAAATAACTAAGTGTTGAAAGATTAATATGATGGAAGATAGATCCGGGGGCCATAGGTTTCACTAGTGGCTTCTCTCAAGAGCATAAGTATTTTACGGTGGGTGAAAAAATTACTGTTGAGCAATTGACAGAATTGAGCATAGTCATGAGAATATCTAGGTATGATCATGTATATAGGCATCACGTCCGAGACAAGTAGACCGACTCCTGCCTGCATCTACTACTATTACTCCACACATCGACCGCTATCCAGCATGCATCTAGAGTATTAAGTTCATAAGAACAGAGTAACGCCTTAAGCAAGATGACATGATGTAGAGGGATAAATTCATGCAATGTGATAAAAACTCCATCTTGTTATCCTCGATGGCAACAATACAATAGGTGCCTTGCTGCCCCTACTGTCACTGGGAAAGGACACCGCAAGATTGAACCCAAAGCTAAGCACTTCTCCCATTGCAAGAAAGATCAATCTAGTAGGCCAAACCAAACTGATAATTCGAAGAGACTTGCAAAGATAACCAATCATACATAAAAGAATTCAGAGAAGATTCAAATATTGTTCATAGATAAACTTGATCATAAACCCACAATTCATCGGTCTCAACAAACACACCGCAAAAGAAGATTACATCGAATAGATCTCCACGAGAGAGCGGGAGAACATTGTATTGAGATCCAAAAAGAGAGAAGAAGCCATCTAGCTAATAACTATGGACGTGAAGGTCTGAGGTAAACTACTCACACTTCATCGGAGAGGCTATGGTGTCGATGTAGAAGCCCTCCGTGATCGATGCCCCCTCCGGCGGAGCTCTGGAACAGGCCCCAAGATGGGATCTCGTGGGTACAGAAGGTTGCAGCGGTGGAATTAGGTTTTTGGCTCTGTTTCTGATCGTTTGGGGGTACGTAGGTATATATAGGAGGAAGGAGTACGTCAGTGGAGCAACGTGGGGCCCACGAGGGTGGAGGGCGCGCCCAGGGGGGTAGGCGCGCCCCCCCTACCTCGTGGCTTCCTGCTTTGTTTCTTGACTTAGGGTCCAAGTCTCCTGGATCATGTTCGTTCCGAAAATCACGTTCCCGAAGGTTTCATTCCGTTTGGACTCCGTTTGATATTCTTTTTCTGCGAAACTCTGAAATAGGCAAAAAACAGCAATTCTAGGCTGGGCCTCCAGTTAATAGGTTAGTCCCAAAAATAATATAAAAGTGAATAATAAAGCCCAATAATGTCCAAAACAGAAGATAATATAGCATGAAGCAATCAAAAATTATAGATACGTTGGAGACGTATCAAGCATCCCCAAGCTTAATTCCTGCTCGTCCTCGAGTAGGTAAATGATAAAAACAGAATTTTTGATGCGGAATGCTACTTGGCATAATTTCAAAGTAATTCTTCTTATTGTGGCATGAATGTTCAGATTTGATATGATTCAAGATAAAAGTTTAATATTGACATAAAAACAATAATATTTCAAGCATACTAACTAAGCAATTATGTCTTATCAAAATATCATAGCCAAAGCAAGTTATCCCTACAAAATCATATAGTCTGGCTATGCTCCATCTTCCCCACACAAAATATTCATATCATGTACGACCCCGGTTTTAGCCAAGCAATTGGTTCATACTTTTAACGCGCTTCACCCTTTTCAACTCTTACGCAATACATGAGCGCAAGCCATGGATATAGCACTATGGTGGAATAAGGTATAATGGTAGGAGTTATGTGGGAAGACAAAAAAGGAGAAAGTCTCACATCAACGAGGCTAATCAACGGGCTATGGAGATGCCCATCAATTGATGTTAATGCGAGGAGTAGGGATTGTCATGCAACGGATGCACTAGAGCTATAAGTGTATGAAAGCTCAAAAAGAAACTAAGTGAGTGTGCATCCAACTTGCTTGCTCACGAAGACCTCGGGCATTTGAGGAAGCCCATCATTGGAATATACAAGCCAAGTTCTATAATGAAATTTCCCACTAGTATATGAAAGTGACAAAATGAGAGACTCTCTATTATGAAGATCACGGTGCTACTTTGAAGCACAAGTGTGGTAAAAGGATAGTAACATTGTCCCTTCTCTCTTTTTCTCTCATTTTTTTTATTTTATTTGGGCATTTTTTCTCTTTTTTTATGGCCTCTTTTTTTCTTTTTCTTTTTTTTTATTTAGTCCGGAGTCTCATCCCGACTTGTGGGGGAATCATAGTCTCCATCATCCTTTCCTCACTTGGGACAATGCTCTAATAATGATGATCATCACACTTTTATTTACTTACAACTCATGAATTACAACTCAATACTTAGAACAAAATATGACTCTATATGAATGCCTCCGGCGGTGTACCGGGATATGCAATGAATCAAGAGCGACATCTATGAAAGAATTATGAACGGTGGCTTTGCCACAAATACAATGTCAACTACATGATCATGCAAAGCAATATGACAATGAAGGAGTATGTCATGATAAATGAAACGGTGGAAAGTTGCATGGCAATATATCTCGGAATGGCTATGGAAATGCCATGATAGGTAGGTATGGTGGCTGTTTTGAGGAAGATATAAGGAGGTTTATGTGTGATAGAGCGTATCATATCACGGGGTTTGGATGCACCGGCGAAGTTTGCACCAACTCTCAAGGTGAGAAAGGGCAATGCACGGTACCGAAGAGGCTAGAAAATTGCGGAAAGGTAAGTGTGTGTATAATCCATGGACTCACATTAGTCATAAAGAACTCATATACTTATTGCAAAAATTTATTAGCCCTCGAAGCAAAATACTACTACGCATGCTCCTAGGGGAAGGGTTGGTAGGAGTTAACCATCGCGCGATCCCGACCGCCACACAAAGGAAGACAAACAACAAATACTTCATGCTCCGACTTCGTTACATAACGGTTCACCATACGTGCATGCTACGGGAATCACAAACTCCAACACATGTATTTTTCAATTCCACAATTACTCAACTAGCACAACTATGATATTACCACCTTTATATCTCAAAACAATTATCAAGCATCAAATTTCTCATGATATTAATTAAAGCAAATTGCCATGCTATTTTAAGACTCTCAAAATAATATAAGTGAAGCATGAGAGATCAATAGTTTCTATAAAACAAATCCACCACCGTGATCTAAAAGATATAAGTGAAGCACTAGAACAATACTATATAGCTCAAAAGATATAAGTAAAGCACATAGAGTATTCTAATAATTTCCGATCATGTGTGTCTCTCTCAAAAGGTGTGTACAGCAAGGATGATTGTGGTAAACTAACAAATAAAGACTCAAATCATACAAGACGCTCCAAGCAAAACACATATCATGTGGTGAATAAAAATATAGCTCCAAGTAAAGTTACCGATGGAAGTAGACGAAAGAGGGGATGCCTTCTGGGGCATCCCCAAGCTTTGGCTTTATGGTGTCCTTAGATTATCTTGGGGTGCCATGGGCATCCCCAAGCTTAGGCTCTTGCCACTCCTTGTGTAGGGTAACGCAGCAGAAAACAAAAAAAATTCCGACCTACGCACCAGCCCAGGACCACTATGGAGACTGCATACATGGTTTGATCTTTTTCGTTACCGACTCGTAGCGCAGCGGGAAGTAGAGTCGATGACGACCGGCGGTGCAGATCCCCGCAGCTAGGATTTACAACCTCCCAACCGCGAGGATGTATACCCTCATCTGCTCCTCAGACAGCCCTCCGGGAGGCGGTCGAACAGCCCCCCGGACGGTGTCGCGGACAGCCCTTCGGGAGGACCTTCGAAACTCGAACGGTCACTCGGACAGCCCTTCGGGAGGACCTTCAAAACTTGGACGGTCACACGGACAGCCCTTCGGGAGGCACTCACGAACTAAGACCGAAACTACGATCTCTCTACAGAGTTGCACACATACGGTGTCATCTATCCGGCAGGGCTTCGCCGTCCAGAACTAGTTCCCACCGGAACCCAGACAGCCTTTCGACTCTACGAAACTATTTCACTGGGAGGGAGAGAGAAGCCAGATCATGCATGGCACTTGTATGTGAGAAGGGATGAGGTTTGGGCTGCCCACTCCTCTTTTATTTATAGGAAAGCCAAGGGGTAGGGATGGCTCACAAAAACCCAAAATGCCCATGCAAATGTCACACATGAAGGGCATAATGGGGAGTGAAGTGGAGCTCCATGGAGCCCCACACATGTGGCCGGCCAACCCCCTTGGGGGACCCCCATGAGGAGCATGCTTGGCCCCCAAGCCCTTCTAGAAGCCTTTTGGAAATATCCCAAAAGGTGACTCACCATAAAATATCCCAAAAAGCACTTTCACTATTCACGACGACATTTTTCAGCGTCTGTTCGAACTGAAAATATTTATGTGGGATTAGAACATTTCCAGTACCCACCAAAATTATTTTCAATGTGTTCCGAAACAATTCCGGTTTAGTGATTTTCATCTGCGAAAAGCATCTGAAGTGGCTCCGGCAGCTCCGGAACATTTCCAGTTTTTATCTCAGAAAATTCCAAAAAGCTTCCAGAATGATTCTGGCATCCTCCAAGAATTATCAGGCATGTGCCGAAACCAATTTGACTTAATGGTGTATCCCGAAACAACTTTTCGGTATCATCGAAACTTATCCGATGACCTCTCTCTGCGGTACGATTCTGCTGTCCGAAACATTTCGGTGTCCGAAACTTTTTCGGTGATTTTCTCTTAGACTCCCTGTCTAGTATTCAGCAGATAGATGACCCTTAAGCATGTGAACCTATAGGTTCGGTGAAGTATAGACATGACCTGGAACCCCTTCCGATCAATGATCAACATCGGAGCCGTGGACACCCATATTGACCCCTATACCCACACGAATGAATATTCGAGTGAACCTCCAGTTGCGGTGAGCTATTCCTGTTGCTTCACGATATATCACAAACACCTGAGGTGAGATTTATTGCATCCCCGTGGGCCAACACTTTGTCCACTATGCAAGTTACCTCGTTACCGGTTTTGTTCTCTTTTCACGTTTCGTGTTCCGGCATCCCCGTGATCAAATCACAAAGTGTCTGGCCAGACGATGATGGACACCGTAACACCGAGAGGGCCCGAGTATATCTCTCCATCATCGGAGGAGCAAATCCCAATCTCGAGCTATCAATTTACTTAACATACTTTCCCATGAACCCGTAAGCCGCCGTAATAGCCATCCAGTTACGGATGACGTTTAACAAACCCCAAAGTTCATGAAGCAAGCATGAAGAAACTCGATACTCTCATGGTCTAAGGAATTATGCAAACATTAACTATCTCTGTGTTATAAACCATTAACTTGTGACGAATGTATCTCATAGCATAACATCAATTCGGGTCGATTCAACACAAATGTCCTTCCTGACATTGTGCCCTCAAAGTTGCTTGGCATAGACATGCCCATGATCGGGAAAACATAATCATCATGCAACACTTGAGCTAGTCTTGGAGGCACGACTAGGAATACATTTTACCGTTTATTATTCCACACATGCATATGGGTTCTCCCCAGAGCCTTTATGGATATACGGGCTCGGGAACCACAACAGTTATAGCATGGAACATAAACATAATTATGAACAGGGAGATAATCAATAACATTTATTATTGCCTCTAGGGCATATCTCCTACAGACTCCCACTTGCACTAGAGACAATAATCTAGCTTATGCTAATGCACTTCACACCTGTGGCACACTGGTGTAAATATGCTTCGCTTGTGGTATAGCCTGATGTCCAACGGATCTGGCGACTTCAGCTCCTTGTGTATCTTTGCATGTCCTCGCGTTTTCACGTTTTCACAAAATTCATATTTTGTGTGGACTTGGCTTTGTATGTATGTGAATCACAGGTCGAACCTGGATTCCTCAGACTGAGTTATGGAGCAACTATCTGCAGTAGTGTCCCATTGTCAAAAGCCATCTTGGAACCATACTAAGTTTATGAATGAACTATATGATTCAACATCTTCTTTGTCGCTTCTAAAGCGTCAACATATTTAGCCCTTGTTATAGAATTCGCCACAGTAACTAGTTTGAACAAATTCCAACTAACTGTGCCACCACATTGTGTGTTACACAAAACCCTTAATTTAAATCGAAAATCGCATGGAGAAAAGATGAAGACTGTATCGATGTAACATTTTACAACGAACTCTTCATGATCTTTGCTTGCGAGAAAACCATGTCATCAGTACTTACTCTAGTACTCTGTGACATCTTTCACTGTTGTCCCATGATCAGTAATTTGATCACTTTGGTATCCATACTCGCAACACCTTGGGAGTATCGGACATATCTGGTTGTTTTACATACCATGGAATACATGATTAATCCAAACACAAGAGTGTGTGGAATCTCCATCATGTATTTTACTCATCAGTGTTTTGGGACACCGAGTCTTGCAAAGACTCTTTCCATGTGACTTCGGCAAGAATCACTCCTTGGCATTTTAAATGCTAAAAGGTTTTAGCATCTTGTCAATATGTATTCATTGCTTAGCCCTATTAGGTAAATCTATCTCCATAGATCATTATGCCTAATATTGAGGCTATTTAGCCTAAGCACTTCATCAAAAAACTATTTTCAAATGAAGTCCTAATTCGTGTCAAGAAATTTATTTCCAATTAACAATGTGTCAAGCACACAAGGTTTTTAGAAATATTATTACGCTCCCACTTACTTTCTTGAATTACAAGCATCTTCGTTACCCATTGATGAAGTCATACCCCTTTCACCATTTCATCAAAGCACGAAGATTCCAACTCCATTTTGCTCTCTTCTGTCCATCGCTGGAACTCTGAAGTTTGCACCCTTACTAGCATCCTCTGGATAGACAAAATGCCTTGGACTGTAACACATGCAAGTCCTTGGTTTCATTTCCATCAGATGGAAATCCTATTGTCATCCATGTTTCATATCTCATGATTGAAATATGTATTAATTGCTAGTTCAACCCGAACCGACTTTAAGCATCGCTACGATGAAAACAACCTCATCGTAGTCAACTCTTGAACTTGTTATTTCAACAAGTCGAGCTTTATGGATAAAACATTTTTATCCGTATCAGTTTTAAGTTCCATAAATATTCGTTAGACTCTAAGTCTTCCGAAAGGTGTATCAAGGTTTTAATCTTGAATCACTTATATGGAAACTAACTCGGGTTGTATTGGCATTTAGCCAATTCCGGAGTCAGGGCCCATCAACGCTTCCTTGTGTATCGTAGGTATAATGTTGTCTAACAACAATATCTCGTTTGCGCACCTGAGAGGTTTGCACGAGCCTTGCCTACGTGGTTCAGCTGCAAGTTCGACCGAAGTTCATACATTTTATTGTAGAGACTTCCGTATCAGTCGCAGTAGGAAACTCTGGAATTACTTCCAAGGTCTCTTTCCTTTGATCTGATGACGAAGATACTGTTTATCTCGTCGAGTTGCACTATTCTCCCACTCACCTTTTTGAAAGAACCATTCTCTTTAAAAGCACACCGTTTTGCGGCAAAACTATTTGCCTCGGTATAGTGAGGGAGGAATACCCAACATTTTGGTATAACCTACAAAGTAGCACTTGTCTGATTTGGAATAGGTTTGTAACCTTTTACACAAGCCCCATATTCCAAATGTTAAGAAAAGATATAACATGGTTGGGCATACCATACCATGGCTTCATTTCAACAGACCCGATGTAGCTCTTTTCAGTGTAAAAGCCGCAGTCTCTAAAGCATCACATTAAAAGGGATAATGGCAAATTTATTTATGTCATCTTTGACCTTACCATGTCATAAATGGTTTGATTACATCTCCACGGACTTTCCACTTGCAGTGGTGTTCCGGGAGGTGCAAGTTATGAAACCCCTTTCACAACTCATCAGACATTCGCTAAACATGTAACTCAAATATTCCTTTGTGCAATCAAATTGCAGAAACATAATTTTCTTGTTACAATAACTTCTACTTCATTTTTGAAAACCTTTCGGATGATTTCAAAAGATCCAGACTTACGTCTCATCAAGTAAATATCCATATATCTACTATCTACTTGAGTCATTTCTGAAGATAAATAAATCCACCACTAACAACACTTATCGGACTACACACATCAAATGTATGATCACTAATAAGTTTGTTGTTCGTTCCTTATGGCCTGTGAACGGTATTTTAGTCACTTCACTTTTCGGAGGAAAGTTGCAAGTGTCAGATGATTCAAAATCAAAAAGACTTCAAAATCCATCATAATGGAATTTTCCATGCGGGTTTCTCCAATGTGACCAAATGTAGTGCCACACTTGTGTGGTATTCTTTTAGTCTTGCGACATTTAGCGTCAGTGTTATGGATGTATCATATTACCATCAATATTCATAACATACATCCATCTTGGATGGAAGCATGGCCCTTCATGTTATTCATAATACTTAACAACAATTGTTGTTTTTATGAACAACTCTTTTGCAACAAACATTGTGCAATGGGCTAGAGTGTATGAAACTCTAAAATGAATTATGAAAGTAAACCCAGAGGTATTGTATTATTATCAATATTCATAACATACATCTCATTCATAATGAAAGTATGGCCCTTGTGTTATTCATAACATCGAACATAAAAAGTTCTCTTATGAACAACCTTCTTGCAAGATACCTTATGCAATGGGCTAGAGTTTGTAAAACTCTAAATGAATTATGAAAATAAATACAGACGGCAATACACCGATGGAAGGTATAGTAACATTTACTATGTTCCCTGTGTATACCTTAACCTCATTTCAGGCTAGTCTTTTTAGGCCATAGTAGCTCTTACATTGATTCGTAACATAATGCAATCGAGCGGGTATCTTTGTGATTAACTCACAATACCCAAGAATTAGTGATTAACATGTTTAACCATAATTCCCAAGAACTATATCTTTGACCGGCCTACTATACATCAAAAACTTGTATGACATTCATACATGAGCTGGATATTCCAGTCATCTTTCTTTCTGCCTTTATACTTCTAACAGTTTAACTTTTAGTATTTCTCCTACTCGCAAAAGAAGCACCCAACTTAAGAGTGGCGTTAGCCCCGGACTTCCTAGCCGTGTAAGTCATACTAACACCCTTTGGACACTTCCTTTCTCTTTAAGTTGTTGTTTTATTCACCTTTCATTATATGACAGGCGTTCTTCTGGATCCCTTTCCCAACAGTCAAATGCATAGTAAACACTTTTACTAATACTTGCAAACAAACATTGCTTTGTTTGTATCTGAAAATAATTTTCAGTTCCATGATTATCATATAATTATCCCAACTTTCGAAGTTTGGGTTTCATGGAAGCAAACATATTCCACTTGACCGTAACAGAATTCTAGCTTTTGGATCGAAGGACGAGAGTCACATGATCCATAGTATTAGCGGGAGGATCCGGAAAGCATGCGATAGGACAATCGGCACTTTTGAGGACAATCCTCATATTACGTTACCAATCATAAAGTTTTAACCAGATATTTAACAGCTATTCAATTTTAATAGGGAAGGTGGAAACGCGAGCCATTATTCTACAACTATTTTGCATATAACACTTAGACAATGTTCATAATTAATTGCACTAAGAATTAAACATGTTAATTCAACAGTGCGCTCCCACTCAAATCAATATCTCTCAAAATTGATTGTGAGTGATACAAGACCCACATTTCAATTGTTCGCCATTGGTGTAACACCACTGATGACGAAAAATCTCAACCGGTAGGCCAACTTGCCAATCACATCTCTATGTGACTCTTGTTCATCTTTCGATGCGTGTGTTCCGAGCTCATGACGGTCATGCCTGAACGTCAAGACAACCAAGTGATCTCGCTGCGAGGTCTCAACTCACCCGCCTCACACTTCTCTAATCGTTCGTACCCGTGTGACACGGCGCACCCCGAAAAGATAGGTGACGTGACGGTGCTACACTTGGGAGAACACTAACTACTTGGTATTTTAAGTGAGAGATCACCCTAATAAAAGCGACTACCGCGCAATCAAGAAGGGTGCATCATAAGGGATAAACATCTCAGGCAATTCATAATAGCATGATATGGTATAGCCCTTTCTGACGGAGAAGTCTTTCATTTCTCGTCTTCGGCATTCGCGTCGGTGTTCACCTTCGTGAAGATTGCCACCACCTTGTCGATGCACCAGATAATATTGCTATCTCTATAGCTAACAAAATAATGCATTACAACAAGGTTGACACACAGGTCATTAAAGTGCAATCATATGGCTCCAGCCATCATGCCGAATCATGACACGCAGGTCATGTTAATCAAATTACATCAGATAGTCATCTCATACATAATCGAATTAGTATGAGCACTGCTATACCACATCACATGCACATCCTGCAAAACCAAGTTAGATGCCTCTAATCGGTTTATGCAAAATTTATTTTACGTGGCTTCTAAGGTTTTGACTTAAACCGCAGCGACCAACGTTCATCATCAAGTATGATAGTTCATGTCGCTAGATTAACTTTGCAGGGTGTATGAAGCACGAGACAATAAAATCTCGAACCCCATACTAAACTTCGTCATACGCATGACCCCCCTGCAGATCATATCTGCATTGCCCTGTCATCTGCGAATTTCATCTTTCTTTTGACTACGGCAGAACCCAAAGAACTGATAGCACTTCCATGATCAATCAGGATCACGGATTGCCAGAACTTTATCAAATTCCACCATGTTGTCTCGAGATTGAGCAAACGCAAATTCTAGGGAAGCAACAAGAACATCGGGTAACAGATTTCATCAGTCACCCGCATAAATAATTTTCAGCAGTAGATCTCATCTACTACCTAATTATATTATGCAATACCCATACATCTCTATGTATTCCAGATCGCAACCTGCATCTATGCATAGCACGGCTCATGATGCCACTGTAGGGTAACGCAGCAGAAAACAAAAAAATTCCGACCTACGCACCAGCCCAGGACCACTATGGAGACTGCATACATGGTTTGATCTTTTTCGTTACCGACTCGTAGCGCAGCGGGAAGTAGAGTCGATGACGATCGGCGGTGCAGATCCCCGCAGCTAGGATTTACAACCTCCCAACCGCGAGGATGTATACCCTCATCTGCTCCTCAGACAGCCCTTCGGGAGGCGGTCGAACAGCCCCCCGGACGGTGTCGCGGACAGCCCTTCGGGAGGACCTTCGAAACTCGAACGGTCACTCGGACAGCCCTTCGGGAGGACCTTCGAAACTCGGACGGTCACACGGACAGCCCTTCAGGAGGCACTCACGAACTAAGACCGAAACTACGATCTCTCTACAGAGTTGCACACATACGGTGTCATCTATCCGGCAGGGCTTCGCCGTCCAGAACTAGTTCCCACCGGAACCCAGACAGCCTTTCGGCTCTACGAAACTATTTCGCTGGGAGGGAGAGAGAAGCCAGATCATGCATGGCACTTGTATGTGAGAAGGGATGAGGTTTGGGCTGCCCACTCCTCTTCTATTTATAGGAAAGCCAAGGGGTAGGGATGGCTCACAAAAACCCAAAATGCCCATGCAAATGTCACACATGAAGGGCATAATGGGGAGTGAAGTGGAGCTCCATGGAGCCCCACACATGTGGCCGTCCAACCCCCTTGGGGGACCCCCATGAGGAGCATGCTTGGCCCCCAAGCCCTTCTAGAAGCCTTTTGGAAATATCCCAAAAGGTGACTCACCATAAAATATCCGAAAAAGCACTTTCACTATTCACGACGACATTTTTCAGCGTCTGTTCGAACTGAAAATATTTATGTGGGCTTAGAACATTTCCAGTACCCACCAAAATTATTTTCAACGCGTTCCGAAACAATTCCGGTTTAGTGATTTTCATCTGCGAAAAGCATCTGAAGTGGCTCCGGCAGCTCCGGAACATTTCCGGTTTTTATCTCAGAAAATTCCAAAAAGCTTCCAGAATGATTCTGGCATCCTCCAAGAATTATCAGGCATGTGCCGAAACCAATTTGACTTAATGGTGTATCCCGAAACAACTTTTCGGTATCATCGAAACTTATCCGATGACCTCTCTCTGCGGTACGATTCCGCTGTCCGAAACATTTCGGTGTCCGAAACTTTTTTGGTGATTTTCTCTTAGACTCCCTGTCTAGTATTCAGCAGATAGATGACCCTTAAGCATGTGACCCTATAGGTTCGGTGAAGTATAGACATGACCTGGAACCCCTTCCGATCAATGATCAACATCGGAGCCGTGGACACCCATATTGACCCCTATACCCACACGAATGAATATTCGAGTGAACCTCCAGTTGCGGTGAGCTATTCCTGTTGCTTCACGATATATCACAAACACCTGAGGTGAGATTTATTGCATCCCCGTGGGCCAACACTTTGTCCACTATGCAAGTTACCTCGTTACCGGTTTTGTTCTCTTTTCTCGTTTCGTGTTCCGGCATCCCCGTGATCAAATCACAGTGTCTAGCCAGACGATGATGGACACCGTAACACCGAGAGGGCCCGAGTATATCTCTCCGTCATCGGAGGAGCAAATCCCAATCTCGAGCTATCAAGTTACTTAACATACTTTCCCATGAACCCGTAAGCCGCCGTAATAGCCATCCAGTTACGGATGACGTTTAACAAACCCCAAAGTTCATGAAGCAAGCATGAAGAAACTCGATACTCTCATGGTCTAAGGAATTATGCAAACATTAACTATCTCTGTGTTATAAACCATTAACTTGTGACGAATGTATCTCATAGCATAACATCAATTCGGGTCGATTCAACACAAATGTCCTTCCTGACATTGTGCCCTCAAAGTTGCTTGGCATAGACATGCCCATGATCGGGAAAACATAATCATCATGCAACACTTGAGCTAGTCTTAGAGGCACGACTAGGAATACATTTTACCGTTTATTATTCCACACGTGCATATGGGTTCTCCCCAGAGCCTTTATGGATATACGGGCTCGGGAACCACAGCAGTTATAGCATGGAACATAAACATAATTATGAACAGGGAGATAATCAATAACATTTATTATTGCCTCTAGGGCATATCTCCTACACCTTGTTCCATAATCCATCAAATCTTACACCCAAAACTTGAAAACTTCACAACACAAAACTTAACAGAAAATCTCGTGAGCTCCGTTAGCGAAAGAAAACAAAAGACCACTTCAAGGTACTGTAATGAACTCATTCTTTATTTATATTGGTGTTAAACCTACTGTATTCCAACTTCTCTATGGTTTATAAACTCTTTTACTAGCCATAGATTCATCAAAATAAGCAAACAACACACGAAAAACAGAATCTGTCAAAAACAGAACAGTCTGTAGTAATCTGTAACTAACACAAACTTCTGGAACTCCAAAAAAATCAACCAAAATAGGACGACCTAGGAAATTTGTTTATTGATCAGCAGCAATTGGAATCAATATTTTATCACGTTCTGGTGATTTTTAACAATTATTCTCGTGAACAGAAAGTTTTTGGAATTTTCTGCAAGATCAAATAACTATCATCCAAGAAGATCCTATAGGTTTAACTTGGCATAAACACTAATTAAAACATAAAAACACATCTAACCAGAGGCTAGATCAAATATTTATTCCTAAACAGAAGCAAAAAGCAAAAAACTAAAAATAAAATTGGGTTGCCTCCCAACAAGCGCTATCGTTTAACGCCCCTAGCTAGGCATAAAAGCAAGGATAGATCTAGGTATTGTCATCTTTGGTAGGCAATCCATAAGTGGCTCTCATGATAAATTCATATGGTAACTTTATTTTATTCCTAGGGAAGTGTTCCATGCCTTTCTTTAATGGAAATTTGAATCTAATATTCCCTTCCTTCATATCAATAATTGCACCAATCGTTCTAAGGAAAGGTCTACCAAGAATAATAGGACATGAAGGATTGCAATCTATATCAAGAACGATAAAATCTACGGGCACATAGTTCCTATTTGCAACAATAAGAACATCATTAATTCTTCCCATAGGTTTCTTAATAGTGGAGTCCGCAAGGTGCAAATTTAAAGAGCAATCATCAAAATCACGGAAACCTAGCAAATCGCACAAAGTTTTTGGAATCGTGGAAACACTAGAACCCAAATCACACAAAGCATAGCATTCATGATCTTTAATCTTAATTTTAATAGTAGGTTCCCACTCATCATAAAGTTTTCTAGGGATAGAAACTTCCAACTCAAGCTTTTCTTCATAAGATTGCATCAAGGCATCAACGATATGTTTGGTAAAAGCTTTATTTTGACTATAAGCGTGAGGAGAATTTAGCACGGATTGCAACAAGGAAATACAATCTATCAAAGAGCAATTATCATAATTAAATTCCTTGAAATCCAAAATAGTGGGTTCATTAACATCTAGGGTTTTGATCTCTTCAATCCCACTTTTATCAATTTTAGCATCAAGATCTAAAAACTCCGAATTTTTGGAACGCCTTCTAGGTAAAGGTGCATCACATTCAGTCTCATCATTATCAAGATTCATATTGCAAAACAAAGATTTAATAGGGGACACATCAATAACTTTTAGATCTTCATCTTTATTTTCATAAGGACTAGAAGAACACGCTTTCATAAAGCAATCTTTCTTAGCACGCATCCTAGCGGTTCTTTCTTTGCACTCATCAATAGAAATTCCCATGGCTTTGAGAGACTCATTGATATCATGCTTAGGAGGGATAGATCTAAGTTTTAAAGAATCAACATCAAGAGAAATTCTATCAACGTTCCTAGCCAATTCATCAACTTTAAGCAATTTCTCTTCAAGCAAAGCATTGAAATTCTTTTGTGAATTCATAAACTCTTTAACACTAGTCTCAAATTCAGAGGGCATCTTATTAAAATTTCCTTAAGAATTGTTGTAGGAATTACCATAATTATTAGAGGAATTGCTAGGATAAGGCCTGGGATTAAAGTTTCCTCTATACGCGTTGTTACCAAAATTATTCCTACCAAAAAAATTCACATCCATAGATTCATTATTATTCTCAATCAAAGTAGACAAGGGCATATCATTAGGATCAGAAGAAACACTCTTACTAGCATAAGTATTTCCCTCAGTTTTTGAGAACCAAGGTATCAATCCAGTAGGAGGCTACGCGCGAGTCCCTCGCACCTACACAAAACAAATAAATCCTCGCAACCAACGCGATAAGGGGTTGTCAATCCCTACACGGTCACTTACGAGAGTGAGATCTGATAGATATGATAGGATAATATTTTTGGTATTTTTATGATAAAGATGCAAAGTAAAATAAAAGCAACGGAAATAACTAAGTGTTGAAAGATTAATATTGTCGTGGAATTGTCACGGCAAATGTCCTTAGTGTCAGGACTTAGTCGCGAGGCCAGCGCATCTATGTGGTAGCTTGAGAGGGGTTGGGCGGAATCGAGAGATGCAACACAAGACCAGGATTTAGACAGCTTCGGGCCCCGGGAAACATCATCCGGTAATAGCCCTACATGCTGTTTGTGGCTAGGTCTCATTATGCTCATGAGAGAGTCGCCGGTAAGCCGGCTCTTTGTGTCTAGCCCTAGAGATTGTTTCTTGTTGCTTGTCCCTCTTTGGGGTGCCCTGCCCCTCCTTATATAAGTTAGAGGGGCGGGTTACATGCGGAGTCCTAGTAGGACTAGGACTAGTCTATCTTTTCTTACAAGTTGAATACAAGTCCGGGTCTTGCTTCCTAGTAAAGGAAATATTCGTCATCCCTTTCTCCTTAAGCCGGCCCACCAGAGTATAAGCCAGCCTGCTGGGCCTTGGGCCTTGTCGTCCGTCTGATCCGCCCGCCGGGTCTCCAGTGAGTCACAATGTCCAGGCGGGTTACCTGTGAATCGCCATGTTCGGGCGGATCACCAGTGAGTCGCCAAGCTCTAACCAGGTCTCTGGTGAGTCGCCAAGTCTGGCTAGGTCTCTGGTGAGTCGCCAAGTCTGGCCAGGTCTCTGGTGAGTCACCAAGTCTGGCCGGGTCATACCGCGGGGTATATCCCCGACATTAGCCCCCAGTTTAATTTGGATTTATCCATGTTAAACTGATCCTGCAAAATAACTGAAGAACAAATTTGACAGGTTGTGCTCCGGGTTAAATATTCTTGTAAGCCGGCACCTGATCATCCTTAAGTCCTTGACATTTTCTCCTGGAATATCCAGGTCAATAGGCCAGCTTCATAATCCATTTGCTGACATTGGCTCTTATAAAGAAATATTATACGAAATAATCCATTTGAGTCGGTTTCCAAAACTCCGGCTTAATAAACATCTTAGACTCAAGATTCATCTGGTGATCCGCCAGTTTAAAGATGTAGAGGCTGGCTAGTTATAATTGCCAAGATTACCGTCTTGTAAATATTGATAACACCGGGTCATAACTGTTGCCGACGCCGGGTCATTATTATTGGTGACACCGGGTCATGCTTGTTGCAAACACCGGGTCAATCTGGTCTGCTCCAAACTGAGAATTTGAAGATTTTTTCTCCCTTATATGCATATCACCTGTAGCCCCCAAGTCTTAAGAGGAGAACATAGTGATAACTTAAGACTTGCTTCAATATAAGTGTTGCAACCTTGAAGAAAACCGGGTTATTCATCTCAATCATTAGTCATAAACTGAATATTCCACATATGTAGCCCCCAAGTGTCGGGTTGTCATGCTTGAGCAACCTGGGACTTGTAATTGCCTTATACTCATAAAAACTTCAACCAGTGTAGCCCCCAAGGGCCGGGTCATTATATAATAATGAGCAGGGACTTTGTAAATATGATCATGTAAACTTGACTAGCACGTGTAGCCCCAAGGGCCGGGTCAGTAAGATATTACCGAGCTGGGACTTTGTATATGATTCATTGATAATAACAGCATATGATGTAATCTCCACCATGGGGCTTGAACCCACGTCCACAAGGTTAAGAGCTTTGTACTCTACCAACTGAGTAGTGGATCTTTCAATATAATAGATTAAGGCTTGTGTACCTTGAATTTTCGACAGGAGCAATTGGTAGCCCCCAAGGCCGGCTCATTACAATGTGATGAGTCGGGTCTTCAATAAGTTGAGCAAAAAATGTCTTTACATTAGCCCCCAAGTGCCATGGTGCATGCTGGCAGTGACATGGGACTTGCATATTTGATGTGATCTCAATTTAAATAATGTAGCCCCCAAGTGCCGGGTCGTAAGCCTGCAGCGACTCGGGACTATTCTTTCCATTGTAGAATAAATCATATCCATTGATAAAATAATAGCCATTGCGCCAAAGCGACTTTGAATACCTCATATGCTGATAAGTCAATCCGGAGTTTAAATACCCGGCGGCTCTTGGCCGATGGCGATTTAATACGCCTCCATTGTAAGCCGGAATTTGTACAACCCGGCGGCTTATAGCCTTTGAGAAAATCAAGAATTGATAACCCTTTTGAGACACCAATTTCAATCTATGATGATGGGCTTGAATTTAATCATTTATGTAAGTCATAGCTCTGTAAATCCTGCAGAGTTTAAACAACATATGCCCTGGCGACTTAACGTCAAAAACCAGGGCGGGTAACCACCCAAATGTAGTCTTATCCTGCACATAATTAGATCACAAGATCCCTTGGCGGTTTACCGCAGGGCGGGTCATAATATCTCACATATAACCATTGATGTGTAACAAGGAGTCACAGATAAGCCTGTTATGAATCATAACTTTGAAACATAACTATAATAATAATATTATACCTGTGATATTGAATTTTCACTGCCGGTTTATGTGACCTGTGCAGTAAGGGTGATAACCCAATCTTTAGAAATCAAGACTTCCAAATGTTTATGATTGTCATATGATGGCGACTTATCATCCAAAGTCAAACCGGGTTAAATAGCAACCACTCATATACACTTTAGATATGATCAAAAGAGCTTCAAATAAAATCCAAAAATTGTTTGCAAAAAGAGACTTCAAAAAATTTGAGGCTTCTGATTCGAATACGATCAGAAAACCGTCCCAAAGGGGTTAAGCTAAGATTCGAATACGATCATATAGCCCCCAGTGGCTTTGGCGTTGCCGATCAAGAGGGTACCGACAGCTATGTTCTCTTTGGTTCGAATACGACCTATGTTTGAACAGGAAGCCCCCAAATGACCTTGAGAGTTGTTTAACAACGCTGATTCGAATACGATCCACGTCGGTTCCCAAAAGGGGTTGAGCTATGATTCGAATACGATCAAGAAGCCCCCTAGTGAGCTCGGCAGTGTGCCGATCAAGAGGGTACCGACAGCTATGTTCTCTTTGGTTCGAATACGACCTATGTTTGAACAGGAAGCCCCCTAGTGATCATGAGAATATTTAACGACTCTGATTCGAATACGATCAGGGTCACACCAAAAGGGTTAAGCTAAATTCGAATATGATCAGCTCCCAATGGTCATTAAAGCAGGGTACCTATGTTTGGGTTGTGCTTTGTAACAGACTCTTTTTGGTCCCTTTAATTTTTCCTGAGAACTCGAACTTTTGCGAGAGATAAATTCTTTTTGAACCGGAAAAACCGGATATTGAGAGTTTCAAAGCTTTGTGATAAACAAATTTACCTTGAACCGGATTTGAGAGCTTCAAAACTTTGTGGCAGATAAATTTCCCTTGAACCGGATTTTAAACCGGATATTTAAGAGCTTCAGTGCTTTGTGGGAGATGTCAAGTCTCTTGAGCCGGATCTAAACCGGAATCCTTCTTTTTAAGCCGGAAATTTTCTGACGGCCTTTAAACTTTTTACCAATATGGCGGTAGCCTCCGGGACCGGGTTATTTTTCCCTCCAATGACCCGGAGTTCTTGAATGCATTGAAACCGACCAATGCTGCCGAGTCATATCATTGTAGCCCCCGAGTCTCAAGACGACTCGAGGAGTTGGCTTTGAGATTCTCCATATTGACCATAGCATAAGGTGTATATCATTGGTGTTGATAGCGCGATGTGAATCCACAGAAGGTTGAGGTGACTGCGGCGGGTTATAAATGATCCTGTATGAGCCGTGTCAGCAACTCGGCCAATGGTCCCTTCCAACTGGCTGTTTGAAGTTAACCAAACCGTAGTGGCGGCGACTTGTGCGCCTACCCATTGAGCCATCCAGTGCAGACGGCGGCTGATAAGACATGATAATTTGCCTCCAATTTTGTTGGAAGAAAAACCGGGCTAACCAAGCAGTGACTTGCTCATACTCAAACAGCTCATGTAGACAGGTGCGGCCCAGTGTGTTGATGTAGACCAGGCCGTGAGAGACGGACGGTAAATACGACCGCAACATCTGAGGCGGCACATACAGATGAACCGGCCGTGGCGTTGTAAGCCGGTGCGGACGGGCAAGTTGTCCTCCTTGTTGTAAGCCGGCGTGGTCGCGAGAGACGGCCACGGCGTTGTAAGCCGGCGCGGTCGCGAGAGACGGCCACGGCGTTGTAAGCCGGCGCGGTCGCGAGAGACGGCCACGGCGTTGTAAGCCGGTGCGGGAGTCCGTTGAGTAACGACGACCAGCTGTGCCAAAAGATGTTGGCGTGCCTCTATCTCCGCGGTATAATATCACTTTTTGTCATAAATAATTGCCCTGCATAAACAATATTGTAGACCAAGGCAAAGATAAACTTGTTCTTTGACAAAAACAACATGTGCTAATAAAACAAACTTGGATGGATATCACCTGATTTGTTTGGACGACGGATGATCCGTTTATCACGATAGAGGTGGCTCAGGCAGACCAACAACTCAATATAGTTCCGGCGGCTCAGGCAGACCGACGACGTAATATAAACCCGGCGGCTCAACGCGGCTCCGGCTGGTTGATGTAGATTAAGCTGCACGGGCGGCGACTTGCGCACACCTATTCCATCAGTAAGCGGGCGCAGACGCCGGTGCGTGATGGTGCTGACGTACACTTCATAGGCACAACATGGCACCACCTTTGCTGCACATAAAAATATACAAACCAAAGTAATTGTTCTTTGATGAAAACAATATGTTTAATAAAATAAACTTGGATGGATATCACCTGGCATTTTTTGTCAGACAAACAGAGACGGAGCAGACCAAGTTTCCACACGCAGATAAATCCACAGCTGGAATTATGGACAACATCCAGCAACCCAGTGCTAGGTCAAATTGCCTGGCATCTTTGACGTGACTCTGGGCAGATTTTATCTTCTCATTGTTTTAATTGGTAAAGTAACAACAGCACCCTGCCCATCTTTTCCTCCTTTGTTTTTTTTGTTTCACATGGGCTAAACCTATACGTTCACAAAACGTGTTGATTGAAGTACCATCGAGGCTGTGGTCTTGAATTATTAGGTCCAGTGTTGGTTGTCTGGTAGGTGAAGGCGGGGCACTGCAGGAGGCGGCGGCTTGGAAGCCGAACAGCGACTTGCAGCACAGGAACCGACAGCGAAGGCCGACCAAGGAAACGCAGCGACGATGTCTGCTTGAGGTGGGCAGTGGCGACTTGAGGCGGGTCCCTGGCCGCAGTGGCGGCTCGAGGTGACTTGCCGGCGGTGCAGGCGGAGGTCGGCGAGGCAGGGCCGACTTGTGGCAGGGGCGACTCAGCGCGGCGGAGAACTGAGGGTTATGGCCGCAGACACGGCGGCGGTTCGTGATTCAACGGGGCAGCTCGGATGGCTGCAACAGAAGCGAAGGCAGGCGGGCCCGTGGGGGCGGCTCCAAGCGATTCAGAGCAGCGGCGGTGCCATAGCCGTGAGGAGTGGTAGTACGCCGGTGTTGCGGCGGCTCAAAGCGGCATGGCAACGGGGCTCAGCGCGGCAAAGTAGGACTCACCACAGCGGCTCATCGCAGAGACAACGGCGATTTGAAGACGAGGCCTCAACGGAGGAGCAGCGAGGCAATGGTAGAGGCTGGGGTAGCTTCACGGCGGCAACGGTCTGGCGCAGCGGCTACGGTGACCCGGCGGAAGCCAGAACCGCCCGTCCGCGGAGATTGCGGGCGCAGAGGTAGACGACTCGGAAGCGGAGTCAGGGCCCAAGGCGACTCAGAAGGGGAAGCGAGCTGCTCCGACGGGCGGCGCAGACTGGCGGTTTTTCCTCCTCCGAGTCGTGGCCCGTTTCGGTCAATCCGTGACTTCCTCTGGGTCGTGGTGCCCCACTCTTCTTTTTTCACGTGCTAATACCACGTAGCTTTCTCTTCCTTAATTCTTGAATTAACCTCCTGATAGATTCCTTGTATGCATGTCGCAATCTGAGTTGACAAAAGCAAAAACGGATTTGGCTTCAGGTGAGACCATAGCCAGCACTGTAGTACTACCTGCAACCACGTAGGCGTAGCAGATCGCCTCAGGTTCCTTCCCGAAATTTAGTAACAACGGTGATCTATCAAATCTTCTCGCGTATTGCTGCGTCGCTGTCGCTTCAAAACTTTAGCCGGCGAAAAGTACATGGCAGCATAATTGTACAGATCATGGCTATTTTCGGACTTGCGTTGCGGCAATCACAGATATTGATTGGTCTTCGGATTCAACTTGCAAAGGAGGCGGCTCATGGCGCAACCCTAGCTTTCTTCTTCGACCTCGATCTCATGGATTGTAAAATCTTCCTCTGGAAAATTGCAAACTCCTCGATCCCTAGGGAGATCCCTTCAAGAACTCAACACCACCGTGCAGTGCCCCACGGTGGGCGCCATTGTCGTGAAATTGTCACGGCAAATGTCCTTAGTGTCAGGACTTAGTCGCGAGGCCAGCGCATCTATGTGGTAGCTTGAGAGGGGTTGGGCGGAATCGAGAGACGCAACACAAGACCAGGATTTAGACAGCTTTGGGCCCCGGGAAACATCATCCGGTAATAGCTCTACATGCTGTTTGTGGCTAGGTCTCATTATGCTCATGAGAGAGTCGCTGGTAAGCCGGCTCTTTGTGTCTAGCCCTAGAGATTGTTTCTTATTGCTTGTCCCTCTTTGGGGTGCCCTGCCCCTCCTTATATAAGTTAGAGGGGCGGGTTACATGCGGAGTCCTAGTAGGACTAGGACTAGTCTATCTTTTCTTACAAGTTGAATACAAGTCCGGGTCTTGCTTCCTCGTAAAGGAAATATTCGTCATCCCTTTCTCCTTAAGCCGGCCCACCAGAGTATAAGTCAGCCTGCTGGGCCTTGGGCCTTGTCGTCCGTCTGATCCGCCCGCCGGGTCTCCAGTGAGTCACAATGTCCAGGCGGGTTACCTGTGAATCGCCATGTTCGGGCGGATCACCAGTGAGTCGCCAAGCTCTAGCCAGGTCTCTGGTGAGTCGCCAAGTCTGGCCAGGTCTCTGGTGAGTCGCCAAGTCTGGCCAGGTCTCTGGTGAGTCACCAAGTCTGGCCGGGTCATACCGCGGGGTATATCCCCGACAAATATGATGGAAGATAGACCCGGGGGCCATAGGTTTCACTAGTGGCTTCTCTCAAGAGCATAAGTATTTTACGGTGGGTGAACAAATTACTGTTGAGCAATTGACAGAATTGAGCATAGTCATGAGAATATCTAGGTATGATCATGTATATAGGCATCACGTCCGAGACAAGTAGACCGACTCCTGCCTGCATCTACTACTATTACTCCACACATCGACCGCTATCCAGCATGCATCTAGAGTATTAAGTTCATAAGAACAGAGTAACGCCTTAAGCAAGATGACATGATGTAGAGCGATAAATTTATGCAATATGATAAAAAAAACCATCTTGTTATCCTCGATGGCAACAATACAATACGTGCCTTGCTGCCCCTACTGTCACTTGGAAAGGACACCGCAAAATTGAACCCAAAGCTAAGCACTTCTCCCATTGCAAGAAAGATCAATCTAGTAGGCCAAATCAAACTGATAATTCGAAGAGACTTGCAAAGATAACCAATCATAAAAGAATTCAGAGAAGATTCAAATATTGTTCATAGATAAACTTGATCATAAACCCACAATTCATCAGTCTCAACAAACACACCGCAAAAGAAGATTACATCGACTAGATCTCCACGAGAGAGCGGGAGAACATTGTATTGAGATCCAAAAAGAGAGAAGAAGCCATCTAGCTAATAACTATGGACCCGAAGGTCTGAGGTAAACTACTCACACTTCATCGGAGAGGCTATGGTGTTGATGTAGAAGCCCTCCGTGGTCGATGCCCCCTCCGGCGGAGCTCCGGAACAGTCCCCAAGATGGGATCTCGTGGGTACAGAAGGTTGCGGCGGTGGAATTAGGTTTTTGGCTCCGTTTCTGATCGTTTGGGGGTACGTAGGTATATATAGGAGGAAGGAGTACGTCGGTGGAGCAACGTGGGGCCATGAGGGTGGAGGGCGCGCCCAGGGGGTAGGCGCGCCCCCCTACCTCGTGGCTTCCTGCTTTGTTTCTTGACGTAGGGTCCAAGTCTCCTGGATCATGTTCGTTCCGAAAATCACGTTCCCGAAGGTTTCATTCCGTTTGGACTCCGTTTGATATTCTTTTTTGCGAAACTCTGAAATAGGCAAAAACAGCAATTCTGGGCTGGGCCTCCGGTTAATAGGTTAGTCCCAAAAAATAATATAAAAGTGAATAATAAAGCCCAATAATGTCTAAAACAGAAGATAATATAGCATGGAGCAATCAAAAATTATAGATACGTTGGAGACGTATCAGTCACCGGGGCCGGAGCAGCGCCAGCAAGTACCCGCCTTGAGGAGCCCCAAGGCTGCCACTAGCACTGTAGCCTCGTCGCCGCTGCGCGTGAGCCGTCACCGTGGCTCGGTGGGGGAGGATGGGCCGCCGGGGACGAGGGGGGCCGCCTGCGCAGGAAAGCAGGCCGCGACCGCAGGTCGCACCCAACCCATAGCCGAGCAACACCAGCAGAGCTGGGCCAAGCCGGGGGTAGGGGAGACCGCAGGGGAGGGCACCATGGCCATGGCAGGCACGCCGCACCCGACGCCGGACCGGCAGGGGCGCATGGCAGCTGGGGGATGGGCGCCCGCGACGCGCGCAAGGACGCGCCAGTGGAGGGGAGATAGGGGTTGGGGAAGCGCGGGAGCGGTGGATCCGGCCCGCCGAAGACATCTCGGGGCGCGCCGTGGCGGCCCTCCAGCGACGACGCGGCAGGAGGGGGAGCATCCAGGCGGCGGCGGGTGGTGGATCTGGGGGCGCGGGTCTGGGAACGCGCTTGCGGGACGGATCCGCCCTGCCGCCACCATCCCGGGGCGCGGCGGGGCTTCGTCGACCGGCCCTCCGGCGGCGGCGCAGCGGTGGCTGGCGGGGAGGTGCCTCCCTAGCGGCGGCGGCTGGGGTTTCCCCGTGTCGCCAGAGGCTGGCGACGGGGGGCGCGGGGCTTCTTACTTCGATGTTGCTTGCCGCACTGCACAGACTTAAAAACTCGAGAGCTGTCAGCCAGTCAAGCACGACGAGCCGGTCATCGAACCCCATCACCAGGTTGACGACGACGAGGAGGATTGGCATCGCTAAGAAACTAATGCATCAAGCTGGCACACTAGAAACTGTTTTTCTCTCCGATGTTTAATTAATTTATCTTTTTGCATCCGACCACAGAAACGGGTAGAATTCCACCATCGGCATGACAACGCAACAACAAAAATATCCAGTATTTAATTACTTAATTAGCATGTACTGTACTAGAGTACTAATTATTTCCTCTGCAAGCCAGACCCGCTGTCGACTGTATTGCGTTGGCACGCCAGATGGGAACTGAACCAATTGCGGAATTTGCTCGCGAATTGCTGCCATGAAGATTTTTTTACCAGAAAACTTCTGATATCATCTGTTAAGGTAGTATTAAGAACACTAGAAATAAAAATGATATTCAGGTCCATAGGCCACCTAGCTGCGACTACAAGTGCTGGAGCGAGCCAAGGGCGCACCGCTGTCATCGCCCCTCCTCGTCGGAGCCGGCTAAATATTGTTGTAGTAGACAATCAAAAAAAATTCGTGCTAAGTCTCCATAGGACCAGCAAACCAGAAGAGCAACCGCCGTCGACGAAGAAAAGTGTAGATCAAAGCAATCCACTGAAGACGTAGACGAACGAAGACCAGATTCAGGCGAATCAACCGAGGACAAAAGCCGACCGGATTCCATGAGATCCGCCGGGACACACAACACGCCTTCCCACGACACAAGAAGCATCAACGGGTCGGGGCTAGGCGGGGAGAAGCTTCTTCCATCTTCAAGAAGCCGTCGCCGCCTCGTCCTATTGAACATGGCACAAACCCTAACAAAACTCACAAAAACACATAAGACGGAGCCTTCTTGATCCAACGACCATAGAAGACGAGGTGGACTGGTGATGACGCCGACGAGAGGCAGCAAAACCCTAGATGAGAGTTCGCACGAGGCAGGAGCGAAGAGGTTGAAAACCTGCATGTGTCTTATTTTTGCTGCTACCATCAGGATTGTTCCAGCGATCGCACAATACAGAATTTCTGGACATGGCTAACTTAGCTTGTTCAGGGGCTATAATAGCAGCCTGGTTATGATGATATGGGCCAAGAAAAACATGAACTGCACATACTGAGTTGGGGTCTGTACTGAACCAAATAGAAGAATCTTAATTATTACGAAAGTGATTAAGTTACATAAGCATCCGAGACCTGATAGTCTGCACACCAGATGTCGTGATGCGTTGATATCCTTTCGGAGTGATCTGAAAGCCAGGTTCCATGCATATAAGTAGTACCAATTACAGAACTGGTCATTAACGTGTCAGGTTCTAGTCTACAATTCGACACTAACTTGTGAGGTTTTGAGCTCTTTGCATTCAGAATTGTGCATATGTATTAGGTTGTATGCATGCAAATAGTATGCAGTAAGATGGTTGTGTGCATCATAATAATGCAGAGGCTGGGGTATACTTCTAGTATGCAGTAGAATTGTGCATCTGTGTTAGAATTGTGCCCATGTTCGTCTGGTCCCAACCCAGGCAAGCTGCGGCACACGCGTCCCTGCGGCAGAACTCGAGCTGCTACTCAATCTGGTTAACGTCGACGGAGGAGAGACTTGTGACTTTGTGAGGTCAGTGTATCTCCAGATGCCACTGTCCACAGCTTAACTTCAGTGTTGAGCGTAGCACCTCCTGGTTCACTCCCAGTCAGCGAAGCTAAAATGATACTACTAGTATTAGGTTTCAGTAGCAAGCAAAAACATACTCCGTATATTGCTGCTTGCTTGCAAATTACATTCCCAGCCATTCCAGGTTTCAATTTTTCAGATACCAATATATATTTTAGATACATTCCAGAATTATGTTTTTTTTTAAAAAGGAGGATGATCTCCGGCCTCTGCATCTGGGAGATGCATACGGCCACTTTATTGATTATTCTCAAGGACCTTACAAAGTATTACAACAATGTGCCTGAATCCACCATCTTGGCAACATATGCCGCTACTCCTATCCAAAATGATGAAGGGGTGCTAGCTGGGCCACTACCCAAACCACTCACCTAAGCCTAACATCAAAAGCCGGAAGTCGAAACTCATTCGGAAGCCCCAGCCGAGCCACATACCGGGTCCGGGGCACAATCCGGTCAGACGCACTCGTGTGTCGTCGCCGCCATCTTCCATAGGTCTTCAGATCATATTGAGGCTTCTACCTTGTCTGGCCACTCGGCCATCGACGTCACCATGACGCCAGACAGCAACCTCCTCCTGCGCGAACCCATCTCCGCGCATCGGACGCCGAGTCTCCACAGCGCCATGACATCGATCTCCGCCGCCATCAATGTGTGAGATGAAACACCGCTCCAGCCAGCACTTGCTCCAAGACGATGCCCCCAGAAGGGAAAGCGATAGAACGCTGTCATCATCCGATCCGGAAGACCCAGATCTGGGGTTTCCCCCTGAGCATCCCAAACCTGATGGCGCAGACTGCCGACGATGCCTCGACCATCGGCAGTAGCTCCACCAGACGAGCGTCGTCTACGTCGCCGCAACCTCCAAGATGAAGCTGACCAGAATGCATGTGTCGACACCGAACCGCCGCCACTTCCACCGCCGCTTGAGCAGCCCCCGAGCAACGCCTTCAGGAAGGAGCACGCCACCGTGGTGTCGTCGTCACTTCGAACAGGGGGGTCTGAGGTTTTCACCTGAGCTCCTGGGAGGGGTGGAAGGAAGGAGGTCCTCTCTGAAGCCTCCAACGAGGGAAGCAACACCCAAAGGCATTGCCATCGGAGTGGCCGCCACGCCGGCCAAGAGATTCCCCCGGAACCCTTCCAGCCACCGGATCTACAAGGCCAGCACCCAAGAACGGTGACCGAAGCCACCAAGGGCCGGATCCGCTGCAGATCGGAGTAGATCGGGGTCGAGGACGAACATCACCATGGCCACCATCATCGAGCGAGGAACCGCCGCCGCAGCCGAAGCCCACCACCTCCCCGCCATCCACATGGCCAGGGAAGTGGCCCACCTGTCCACGCCGGCGCCACCCGCCGCCAAGCTGCGCCGCGTGCCACCAGCCATGGCCGCCGCCATGGATCCGAGCCGCAGGCGGGCCGCCAACCGCGGGGCCCCGCGGGAGAGGAGAGCCGCGCCACGGGGGGAAGGCTCCGCCGCCGCCGCCATGACGCGGGCTTCGCCCGGTGGTGGCCTCCGGCGGCGGTGAGGGGATTAGCTGGAGAAGGGGGGCCCGGCCGCGGCGCAGTTGCGGGCTGCCGCCCGTGTCGCCTACCCTAATTGTCCATAGATTTTGCTCTACCGTTGTACTCTATACAGCAATTTACTGTAGTAGGTTGTGCACCCAGAAATGTATATATGTGGTATCACTGGTTCCAGAATCATGTGGCATTACAGGGATAACATACATGGAACCTCGCGGTCCAGAACCTTTTTCACTAACAACCAACAGCTCATACACGGATTTACATGACTTCTTTTTATGAACAATGATTTACATAACTCTATTTTACAGTTTACATTCATTTACAAATAGGTTAATCTGATGAAAGACTAGTGAAAAAAACCATACACTTGTTCACATAACTAAACTAGTTCACATCTCTAAAAAAAGATTAAAAGCTTCAGATTCCTCGTTTTGACGAAGCTTCAGATTCCTAATTTTTAGGAAGCTTCATAGTCAGACACTCCAGCATGATCCATGATGACAGTTACGCAGAGGTCGCCTACCAGCTTGAAAAGCGAGAAAATGACGGCACCTACAAAACATGCAGATGAAAAATTTACTTAACTCAAAACATGACCAAGTATTCTTCACTCTGTAGTAGGTTTCATCTGCAGTAGAGAAACATCAACAAAAATTACTTGGGACTAGTAATCTCCACCGTGACATTAGTTCCAATATTATACTAATTTGCCCTAGCCAGGCAGCTCGAACATAGAGCTCGTCAGCATCTGCTCAGGGAGGTAAGAGGCCGTGAGATGATGTGGCCGGAGGCAACTACGCGGTTGCAAATTTATAACCCCATGGCCGGCGGCGGCGGCGACCGTAACTCTCTTCCTCAAGAACGGCCGCGCAACTCTTTCTCTCCTCCGTAACTTCCCCATGACCCGGCGGCAGGTAACCAGGTAGCTCGCGTGGGAGGCCACAGGGCAGCAGCTAGCAGGGGGGACGGAGGCGACGATCTGCGGCGGCCTGGTAACCATGGCACAGGTGCGGCGTTGCGTGCGGGAGGGAGAACAGGGGATTTTTAGTTACTCCTACATCTCCTGAATACCGAACATATATACCCTCGCCTGTGCGGGATTTGTTTGGCACCTTCACTAGAAAATACTACTCTGATTCTCTGGTAGTATTGATGAATCACGCCTTTGAATCGGCTGAATGAATGGCTAATATTTACTCGGATGTACGGTAAAAGGTCTCAAAATGATGTGGTGTTTCAGCAATGCAAGAGCAACTTTTTTTTTTGAGGCAACCTCGCGAAGCTTTTTATTCAAACCGTCACAATGTTTACAGGAACGAAAAAAATGCCGTCGTCTGGCCTAACCAAACATGGCGGCCAGGCCCTAATTTTAAAGCATGCTTCGCTAGATTGTGAGCATCCACATTGGAGCTCCTAGACTCATGGACTATATTACAAGAGGGAAAAGAATTGGCTGTCATCTTGATCTCTTGAACAATAGCTCCATAGCTCAACCCGCTTCCCGTCTGGATTTCTGTTACCACACCTTTGCAGTTTGAGGCTAGTTGTACTTGTTGTAGATTAATATCTTATGCTAATGCTAGTCCTTCCCTGATCGCCAACGCCTCCAGAGTAGCTGGGTCATGCTGATTTGGAAACACAAAAGCCGAGGCGCCTAAAAATCCTCCTTCAAAATTCCTGCATATTGTACCCACAGAGCCATGGGTTCCCCCTCTTGTTACCGCTGCATCCACGTTGATCTTGACATAAGGCTCGGGTGGTGCTATCCACTCCGTTCTCCTGGAGACCGAAGTTCTGCGAGGCTCCTTTTCATGTGATAAGGCTTTGATCTCCCCTAGATAGGTGTTCACAAAAGCATTAATAGCGAACGGGCTTTTGAAAATATCCTCGTGAATCACTTCCGTCTTGCACCCCAAATGGCCCAAAGGGTTGTCACCAACCTGACAAACTCCTCTGAAGGTAGAGCTTTCCCCATTGCGAAAATCCACTCCTTGGCTCCCTCATGCTGATTCGAGCTAATCTGATCAACTATTTGTTCAGACGACAACGCCCATGTACTCCGGGACATAGGGCATTCCAGCAGTGCATGTTTCCACGAATCATGAGCTCCACACAGAGTGCACGAGGCTGTTGTGGCCATATTTCTGCGATGTAAAACTTCCCCCGAGGGGATCGAGCTTTTCGCCGATCTCCAAAGAAACACCTTAAGCTTAGGTGGTACATGCATTTTCCACAAAGATTTCCACTCGCTCCCCTCTGCTCCAACATCTGAAGTGCCCTCACAGCCCTCGAGCCAAGCTTACCTGTCCAGCTTTGTACGTACAAGCATGCGATAACATGAACTGACAGAAAAATTGCCCCTCGGCTCCTCGCTCCATGCCCAAAAATCTGAAACC
Source organism: Triticum aestivum (assembly GCF_018294505.1). Lineage (NCBI taxonomy): Eukaryota > Viridiplantae > Streptophyta > Magnoliopsida > Poales > Poaceae > Triticum > Triticum aestivum. Next base: position 62,679,202 of record NC_057796.1, read on the forward strand.
CGGCGCATGCATATTGTTGGAAATATGCCCTAGAGGCAATAATAAATGGTTATTATTATATTTCTTTGTTCATGGTAATTGTCTATTGTTCATGCTATAATTGTATTATCCGGAAATCGTAATGCATGTGTGAATACATAGACCACAACGTGTCCCTAGTAAGCCTCTAGTTGACTAGCTCATTGATCAACAGATAGTCATGGTTTCCTGACTATGGACATTGGATGTCATTGATAACGGGATCACATCATTAGGAGAATGATGTGATGGACAAGACCCAATTTTAAGCGTAGCTCAAAGATCGTGTAGTTCGTTTGCTAGAGCTTTTCCAATGTCAAGTATCTTCTCCTTAGACCATGAGATCGTGCAACTCCCGGATACCGTAGGAGTACTTTGGGTGTGCCAAACGTCACAACGTAACTGGGTGACTATAAAGGTACACTACGGGTATCTCCGAAAGTGTCTGTTGGGTTGGCACGGATCGAGACTGGGATTTGTCACTCCGTATGACGGAGAGGTATCTCTGGGCCCACTCGGTAATGCATCATCATAATGAGCTCAATGTGACTAAGGAGTTAGTCACGGGATCATGCATTGCGGTACGAGTAAAGAGACTTGCCGGTAACGAGATTGAACAAGGTATTGGGATACCGACGATCGAATCTCGGGCAAGTAACATACCGATTGACAAAGGGAATTGTATACGGGATTGATTGAATCCTCGACATCGTGGTTCATCCGATGAGATCATCATGGAACATGTGGGAGCCAACATGGGTATCTAGATCCCGCTGTTGGTTATTGACCGGAGAGGCGTCTCGGTCATGTATGCATGTCTCCCGAACCCGTAGGGTCTACACACTTAAGGTTCAGTGACGCTAGGGTTGTAGAGATATGAGTATGCGGAAACCCGAAAGTTGTTCGGAGTCCCGGATGAGATCCCGGACGTCACGAGGAGTTCCGGAATGGTCCGGAGGTAAAGAAATATATATAGGAAGTCAAGTTTCGGCCACCGGGAAAGTTTCGGGGGTCACCGGTATTGTACCGGGACCACCGAAAGGGTCCCGGGGGTCCACCGGGTGGTGCCACCTATCCCGGAGGGCCCCATGGGCTGAAGTGGGAAGGGAACCAGCCCTTAGTGGGCTGGGGCGCCCCCCATGGGCCTCCCCCTGCGCCTAGGGTTGGAAACCCTAGGGTGGGGGCGCCCCACTTGCCTTGGGGGGCAAGTCTCCCCCCTGGCCGCCGCCCCCCATGCAGATGGGTTCCTGGCCGGCGCCCCCCCCCCAGGGGTCCTATATAAAGGGGGGAGGGCAGCAACACTACAGCCTTGGGCGCCTCCCTCCTCCCCTGCAACACCTCTCCCTCTCGCAGAAGCTCGGCGAAGCCCTGCCGAGATCCCGCTACATCCACCACCACGCCGTCGTGCTGCTGGATCTCCATCAACCTCTCCTTCCCCCTTGCTGGATCAAGAAGGAGGAGACGTCGCTGCTCCGTACGTGTGTTGAATGCGGAGGTGCTGTCCGTTCGGCACTCCGTCATCGGTGATTTGGATCATGGCGAGTACGACTCCATCAACCCCGTTCATTGGTGTTGGAAATATGCCCTAGAGGCAATAATAAATGGTTATTATTATATTTCTTTGTTCATGATAATTGTCTATTGTTCATGCTATAATTGTGTTATCCGGAAATCGTAATACATGTGTGAATACATAGACCACAACGTGTCCCTAGTAAGCCTCTAGTTGACTAGCTCGTTGATCAACAGATAGTCATGGTTTCCTGACTATGGACATTGGATGTCATTGATAACGGGATCACATCATTAGGAGAATGATGTGATGGACAAGACCCAATCCTAAGCATAGCATAAAAGATCGTGTAGTTTCGTTTGCTAGAGCTTTTCCAATGTCAAGTATCTTTTCCTTAGACCATGAGATCGTGCAACTCCCGGATACCGTAGGAGTGCTTTGGGTGTGCCAAACGTCACAACGTAACTGGGTGACTATAAAGGTGCACTACGGGTATCTCCGAAAGTGTCTGTTGGGTTGGCACGGATCGAGACTGGGATTTGTCACTCCGTGTGACGGAGAGGTATCTCTGGGCCCACTCGGTAATGCATCATCATAATGAGCTCAATGTGACTAAGGCGTTAGTCACGGGATCATGCATTACGGTACGAGTAAAGAGACTTGCCGGTAACGAGATTGAACAAGGTATTGGGATACCGACGATCGAATCTCGGGCAAGTAACATACCGATTGACAAAGGGAATTCTATACGGGATTGATTGAATCCTCGACATCATGGTTCATCCGATGACATCATCGTGGAACATCTGGGAGCCAACATGGGTATCCAGATCCCGCTGTTGGTTATTGACCGGAGAGGCGTCTCGGTCATGTCTGCATGTCTCCCGAACCCGTAGGGTCTACACACTTAAGGTTCGGTGACGCTAGGGTTGTAGAGATATGAGTATGCGGAAACCCGAAAGTTGTTCGGAGTCCCGGATGAGATCTCGGACGTCATGAGGAGTTCCGGAATGGTCCGGAGGTGAAGAATTATATATAGGAAGTCAAGTTTCGGCCACCGGGAAAGTTTCGGGGGTTATCGGTATTGTACCGGGACCACCGGAAGGGTCCCGGGGGTCCACCGGGTGGGGCCACCTATCCCGGAGGGCCCCATGGGATGAAGTGGGAAGGGAACCAGCCCCTAGTGGGCTGGGGCGCCCCCCATGGGCCTCCCCCCTGCGCCTAGGGTTGGAAACCCTAGGGTGGGGGGCTCCCCACTTGCCTTGGGGGGCAAGTCTCCCCCCTTGGCCGCCGCCCCCACCCCCCCATCCAGATGGGTTCTGGCCGGCGCCCCCCCTCCCAGGGGGCCGATATAAAGGGGGGAGGAAGGGCAGTAGTATTAAAGCCTTGGGCGCCTCCCTCCTCCCCTGCTACACCTCTCCCTCTCGCAGAAGCTCGGCGAAGCCCTGCCGAGACCCGCTACATCCACCACCACGCTGTCATGCTGCTGGATCTCCATCAACCTCTCCTTCCCCTTGCTGGATCAAGAAGGAGGAGACGTCGCTGCACCGTACGTGTGTTGAACGCGGAGGTGCCGTCCGTTCGGCACTCGGTCATCGGTGATTTGAATCACGGGGAGTACGACTCCGTCAACAACGTTCATTGGAACGCTTCCGCTCGCGATCTACAAGGGTATGTAGATGCACTCCTTTCCCCTCGTTGCTCGTATACTCCATAGATGGATCTTGGTGAGCGTAGGAAAATTTTAAAATTCTGCTACGATCCCCAACAGTGGTATCAGAGCCAGGCCTATGCGTAGTTACTATGCACGAGTAGAACACAAAGCAGTTGTGGGCCTTGATGTTGTCAATTCTTCTTGCCGCTACTAGTCGTATCTTGTTTCGGCGGTATTGTAGGATGAAGCGGCCCGGACCGACCTTACACGTACGCTTACGTGAGACAGGTTCCACCGACTGACATGCACTAGTTGCATAAGGTGGCTAGCGGGTGTCTGTCTCTCCTACTTTAGTCGGAACGGATTCGATGAAAAGGGTCCTTATGAAGGATAAATAGAAATTGGCAAATCACGTTGTGGTCATACGTAGGTAAGAAACGTTCTTGCTAGAAACCTACAAGCCACGTAAAAACTTGCAACAACAATTAGAGGACGTCTAACTTGTTTTTGCAGCATGTGCTATGTGATGTGATATGGCCAGAAGATGTGATGTATGAGATTGATCATATTCTTGTAATAGGAATCACGACTTGCATGTCGATGAGTATGACAACCGGCAGGAACCATAGGAGTTGTCTTTATTATTTTGTATGACCTGCGTGTCATTGAATAACGCCATGTAAATTACTTTACTTTGTTGCTAAACGCGTTAGCCATAGAAGTAGAAGTAATCGTTGGCGTGACGACTTCATGAAGACACAATGATGGAGATCATGGTGTCATGCCGGTGACGAAGATGATCATGGTGCCCCGAAGATGGAGATCAAAGGAGCATAATGATATTGGCCATATCATGTCACTATTTGATTGCATGTGATGTTTATCATGTTTTTGCATCTTATTTGCTTAGAACGACGGTAGTAAGTAAGATGATCCCTTATAATAATTTCAAGAAAGTGTTCACCCTAACTGTGCACCGTTGCGAAGGTTCGTTGTTTCGAAGCACCACGTGATGATCAGGTGTGATAGATTCTAACGTTCGCATACAACGGGTGTTGACGAGCCTAGCATGTACAGACATGGCCTCGGAACACATGCAATACACTTAGGTTGCATTGACGAGCCTAGCATGTATAGACATGGCCTCGGAACACGGAGGACCGAAAGTTCGAGCATGAGTCGTATAGAAGATACGATCAACATGGAGATGTTCACCGATCTTGACTAGTCTGTCTCACGTGATGATCGGACACGACCTAGTTAACTCGTTCATGTTTCCATTAGATGACTAGAGGGATGTCTATCTGAGTGGGAGTTCATTGAATAATTTGATTAGATGAACTTAATTATCATGAACTTAGTCTAAAATCTTTACACTATGTCTTGTAGATCAAATGGCCAACGTTGTCCTCAATTTCAACGCGTTCCTAGAGAAAACCAAGCTGAAAGATGATGGCAGCAACTATACGGACTGGGTCCGGAACCTGAGGATCATCCTCATAGTAGCCAAGAAAGATTATGTCCTAGAAGCACCGCTAGGTGAAGCACCACTCCCAGAAAACCAAGACGTTATGAACGCTTGGCAGCAGCGTGCTGATGATTACTCTCTCGTTCAGTGCGGCATGCTTTATAGCTTAGAACCGGGTCTCCAAAAGCGTTTTGAGAAACATGGAGCATATGAGATGTTCGAGGAGCTGAAATTGGTTTTCCAAGCTCATGCCCGGGTCGAGAGATATGAAGTCTCCGACAAATTCTTCAGCTGTAAAATGGAGGAAAATAGTTCTGTAAGTGAGCACATACTCGGAATGTCTGGGTTGCACAACCGCTTGACTCAGCTGGGAGTTAATCTCCCGGATGACGCGGTCATTGACAGAATCCTTCAGTCGCTTCCACCAAGCTACAAGATCTTTGTGATGAACTTCAATATGCAGGGGATGGAAAAGACCATTCCTGAGATATATTCAATGCTGAAATCAGCAGAGGTGGAGATCAGAAAAGAACATCAAGTGTTGATGGTGAATAAAACCACTAAGTTCAAGAAGGGCAAGTGTAAGAAGAACTTCAAGAAGGACGGCAAGGGAGTTGCCGCGCCCGGTAAGCCAGTTACTGGGAAGAAGTCAAAGAATGGACCCAAGCCTGAAACTGAGTGCTTTTATTGCAAGGGAAGTGGTCACTGGAAGCGGAACTGCCCCAAATACTTAGCGGACAAGAAGGCCGGCAACACCAAAGGTATATGTGATATACATGTAATTGATGTGTACCTTACCAGTACTCGTAGTAGCTCCTGGGTATTTGATACCGGTGCGGTTGCGCGTATTTGTAACTCAAAACAGGAACTACGGAATAAACGGAGACTGGCGAAGGACGAGGTGACGATGCGCGTCGGGAATGGTTCCAAGGTCGATGTGATCGCCGTCGGCACGCTACCTCTACATCTCCCTACGGGATTAGTTTTAAACCTCAATAATTGTTATTTAGTGCCAGCTTTGAGCATGAACATTGTATCTGGATCTCGTTTAATTCGAGATGGCTACTCATTTAAATCCGAGAATAATGGTTGTTCTATTTATTTGAGAGATATGTTTTATGGTCATGCCCCGCTGGTCAATGGTTTATTCTTGATGAATCTCGAACGTGATGTTACACATGTTCATAGTGTGAATACCAAAAGATGTAAAGTTGATAACGATAGTCCCACATATCTGTGGCACTGCCGCCTTGGTCACATTGGTGTCAAGCGCATGAAGAAGCTCCATGCAGATGGACTTTTGGAGTCTCTTGATTACGAATCATTTGACACGTGCGAACCATGCCTCATGGGTAAGATGACCAAGACTCCGTTCTCCGGAACAATGGAGCGAGCAACCAACTTATTGGAAATCATACATACCGATGTGTGCGGTCCAATGAGTGTTGAGGCTCGCGGAGGATATCGTTATGCTCTCACTATCACTGATGACTTAAGCAGATATGGGTATGTCTACCTAATGAAACACAAGTCTGAAACCTTTGAAAAGTTCAAGGAATTTCAGAGTGAGGTTGAGAATCAACGTGATAGGAAAATAAAATTCTTACGATCAGATCGTGGTGGAGAATATTTAAGTCACGAGTTTGGTGCACACTTAAGGAAATGTGGAATAGTTTCGCAACTCACGCCGCCTGGAACACCTCAGAGAAACGGTGTGTCCGAACGTCGTAATCGCACTCTATTGGATATGGTGCGATCTATGATGTCTCTTACCGATTTACCGCTCTCATTTCGGGGCTATGCTTTAGAGACTGCCGCATTCACTTTAAATAGGGCTCCGTCGAAATCTGTTGAGACGACACCGTATGAATTATGGTTTGGGAAGAAACCTAAGCTGTCGTTTCTAAAAGTTTGGGGATGCGATGCTTATGTCAACAAACTTCAACCTGAAAAGCTCGAACCCAAGTCGGAAAAATGCGTCTTCATAGGATACCCTAAGGAAACCATTGGGTATACCTTCTACCTCATATCCGAAGGCAAGATCTTCGTTGCCAAGAATGGGTCCTTTCTAGAGAAAGAGTTTCTCTCGAAAGAATTAAGTGGGAGGAAAGTGGAACTTGATGAGGTGATAGTCACCCCTTCCGAACCGGAAAGTAGCGCAGCGCGGGAAGATGTTCCCGTGGTGCCTACACCGGCTGGAGAGGAAGTTAACGATGATGATCATGAAGCTTCAGATCAAGTTACTGCTGAACTTCGTAGGTCCACAAGGACGCGTTCCGCACCAGAGTGGTACGGCAACCCTGTCCTGGAAATCATGTTGTTAGACAACGGTGAACCTTCGAACTATGAAGAAGCGATGGCGGGCCCGGATTCCGACAAATGGCTAGAAGCCATGAAACCCGAGATAGGATCCATGTATGAAAACGAAGTATGGACTTTGACTGACTTGCCCGATGATCGGCGAGCCATAGAAAACAAATGGATCTTTAAGAAGAAGACGGACGCGGATGGTAATGTGACCATCTACAACGCTCGACTTGTCGCTAAGGGTTATCGACAAGTTCAAGGGGTTGACTACGATGAGACTTTCTCACCCGTAGCGAAGCTGAAGTCCGTCCGAATCATGTTAGCAATTGCCGCATACTATGATTATGAGATATGGCAGATGGACGTCAAAACAGCATTCCTTAACGGCTTCCTTAAGGAAGAGTTGTATATGATGCAGCCGGAAGGTTTTGTCGATCCTAAGAATGCTAACAAAGTATGCAAGCTCCAGCGCTCAATCTATGGGCTGGTGCAAGCATCTCGGAGTTGGAACATTCGCTTTGATGAGATGATCAAAGCGTTTGGGTTTACACAGACTTATGGAGAAGCCTGTGTTTACAAGAAAGTGAGTGGAAGCTCTGTAGCATTTCTCATATTATATGTGGATGACATACTTTTGATGGGAAATGATATAGAATTCTTGGAAAGTATAAAGGCCTATTTGAATAAGTGTTTTTCAATGAAGGACCTTGGAGAAGCTGCTTATATATTAGGCATCAAGATCTATAGAGATAGATCAAGACGCCTCATTGGTCTTTCACAGAGTACATACCTTGACAAGATATTGAAGAAGTTCAATATGGATCAGTCCAAGAAGGGGTTCTTGCCTGTATTGCAAGGTGTGCAATTGAGCACGGCTCAATGCCCGACCACGGCAGAAGATATAGAAAAGATGAGTGTCATCCCCTATGCCTTAGCCATAGGGTCTATTATGTATGCCATGCTGTGTACCAGACCTGATGTAAACCTTGCCGTAAGTTTGGTAGGAAGGTACCAAAGTAATCCCGGCATGGAACACTGGACAGCGGTCAAGAATATCCTAAAGTACCTGAAGAGGACTAAGGATATGTTTCTCGTTTATGGAGGTGAAGAAGAGCTCGTCGTAAAGGGTTACGTCGACGCTAGCTTTGACACAGATCTGGATGACTCGAAGTCACAAACCGGATACGTGTATATTTTGAATGGAGGAGCAGTAAGCTGGTGCAGTTGCAAGCAAAGCGTCGTGGCGGGATCTACATGTGAAGCGGAGTACATGGCAGCCTCGGAGGCAGCACAGGAAGCAGTCTGGATGAAGGAGTTCATTACCGACCTAGGGGTGATTCCCAATGCGTCGGGCCCGATGACTCTCTTCTGTGACAACACTGGAGCTATTGCCCTTGCCAAGGAGCCCAGGTTTCACAGGAAGACCAGGCATATCAAGCGTCGCTTCAACTCCATTCGTGAAAGTGTTCAAAATGGAGACATAGATATTTGTAAAGTACATACGGACCTGAATGTAGCAGATCCGTTGACTAAACCTCTCCCTAGAGCAAAACATGATCAACACCAGGACGCAATGGGTGTTCGATTCATCACAATGTAACTGGATTATTGACTCTATTGCAAGTGGGAGACTGTTGGAAATATGCCCTAGAGGCAATAATAAATGGTTATTATTATATTTCTTTGTTCATGATAATTGTCTATTGTTCATGCTATAATTGTGTTATCCGGAAATCGTAATACATGTGTGAATACATAGACCACAACGTGTCCCTAGTAAGCCTCTAGTTGACTAGCTCGTTGATCAACAGATAGTCATGGTTTCCTGACTATGGACATTGGATGTCATTGATAACGGGATCACATCATTAGGAGAATGATGTGATGGACAAGACCCAATCCTAAGCATAGCATAAAAGATCGTGTAGTTTCGTTTGCTAGAGCTTTTCCAATGTCAAGTATCTTTTCCTTAGACCATGAGATCGTGCAACTCCCGGATACCGTAGGAGTGCTTTGGGTGTGCCAAACGTCACAACGTAACTGGGTGACTATAAAGGTGCACTACGGGTATCTCCGAAAGTGTCTGTTGGGTTGGCACGGATCGAGACTGGGATTTGTCACTCCGTGTGACGGAGAGGTATCTCTGGGCCCACTCGGTAATGCATCATCATAATGAGCTCAATGTGACTAAGGCGTTAGTCACGGGATCATGCATTACGGTACGAGTAAAGAGACTTGCCGGTAACGAGATTGAACAAGGTATTGGGATACCGACGATCGAATCTCGGGCAAGTAACATACCGATTGACAAAGGGAATTCTATACGGGATTGATTGAATCCTCGACATCATGGTTCATCCGATGACATCATCGTGGAACATCTGGGAGCCAACATGGGTATCCAGATCCCGCTGTTGGTTATTGACCGGAGAGGCGTCTCGGTCATGTCTGCATGTCTCCCGAACCCGTAGGGTCTACACACTTAAGGTTCGGTGACGCTAGGGTTGTAGAGATATGAGTATGCGGAAACCCGAAAGTTGTTCGGAGTCCCGGATGAGATCTCGGACGTCATGAGGAGTTCCGGAATGGTCCGGAGGTGAAGAATTATATATAGGAAGTCAAGTTTCGGCCACCGGGAAAGTTTCGGGGGTTATCGGTATTGTACCGGGACCACCGGAAGGGTCCCGGGGGTCCACCGGGTGGGGCCACCTATCCTGGAGGGCCCCATGGGCTGAAGTGGGAAGGGAACCAGCCCCTAGTGGGCTGGGGCGCCCCCCATGGGCCTCCCCCCTGCGCCTAGGGTTGGAAACCCTAGGGTGGGGGGCGCCCCACTTGCCTTGGGGGGCAAGTCTCCCCCCTGGCCGCCCCCCCCATCCAGATGGGTTCTGGCCGGCGCCCCCCCTCCCAGGGGGCCTATATAAAGGGGGGAGGAAGGGCAGTAGTATTACAGCCTTGGGCGCCTCCCTCCTCCCCTGCTACACCTCTCCCTCTCGCAGAAGCTCGGCGAAGCCCTGCCGAGACCCGCTACATCCACCACCACGCTGTCGTGCTGCTGGATCTCCATCAACCTCTCCTTTCCCTTGCTGGATCAAGAAGGAGGAGACGTCGCTGCACCGTACGTGTGTTGAACGCGGAGGTGCCGTCCGTTCGGCACTCGGTCATCGGTGATTTGAATCACGGCGAGTACGACTCCGTCAACAACGTTCATTGGAACGCTTCCGCTCGCGATCTACAAGGGTATGTAGATGCACTCCTTTCCCCTCATTGCTAGTATACTCCATAGATGGATCTTGGGAGCGTAGGAAAATTTTAAAATTCTGCTACGATCCCCAACAATTGGAACGCTTCCGCTCGCGATCTACAAGGGTATGTAGATGCACTCCTTTCCCCTCGTTGCTAGTATACTCCATAGATGGATCTTGGTGATGCGTAGGAAATTTTAAAATTCTGCTACGATCCCCAACAGTGGCATCATGAGCCAGGCCTATGCGTAGTTACTATGCTCGAGTAGAACACAAAGCAGTTGTGGGCGTAGATGTTGCCAATTCTTCTTGCAGCTACTAGTCTTATATTGTTTCGGCGGCATTGTGGGATGAAGCGGCCCAGACTGACCTTACACGTACGCTTACGTGAGACAGGTTCCACCGACTGACATGCACTAGTTGCATAAGGTGGCTAGCGTGTGTCTGTCTCTCCCACTTTAGTCGGAACGGATTCGATGAAAAGGGTCCTTATGAAGGGTAAATAGAAATTGGCATATCACGTTGTGGTCATACGTAGGTAAGAAACGTTCTTGCTAGAAACCTACAAGCCACGTAAAAACTTGCAACAACAATTAGAGGACGTCTAACTTGTTTTTGCAGCATGTGCTATGTGATGTGATATGGCCAGAAGATGTGATGAATGATATATGTAATGTATGAGATTGATCATATTCTTGTAATAGGAATCACGACTTGCATGTCGATGAGTATGACAACCGGCAGGAGCCATAGGAGTTGTCTTTAATTTTTTTTGTATGACCTGCGTGTCATTGAATAACGCCATGTAAATTACTTTACTTTATTGCTAAACGTGTTAGCCATAGAAGTAGAAGTAATCGTTGGCGTGACAACTTCATGAAGACACAATGATGGAGATCATGGTGTCATGCCGGTGACGAAGATGATCATGGTGCCCCGAAGATGGAGATCAAAGGAGCAAAATGATATTGGCCATATCATGTCACTATTTGATTGCATGTGATGTTTATCATGTTTTGCATCTTATTTGCTTAGAACGACGGTAGTAAGTAAGATGATCCCTTATGATAATTTCAAGAAAGTGTTCCCCCTAACTGTGCACCGTTGCGAAGGTTCGTTGTTTCGAAGCACCACGTGATGATCGGGTGTGATAGATTCTAACGTTCGCATACAACGGGTGTTGACGAGCCTAGCATGTACAGACATGGCCTCGGAACACACGCAATACACTTAGGTTGACTTGACGAGCCTAGCATGTACAGACATGGCCTCAGAACACGGAGGACCGAAAGGTCGAGCATGAGTCTATAGAAGATACGATCAACATGGAGTGTTCACCGATCTTGACTAGTCCGTCTCACGTGATGATCGGACACGGCCTAGTTAACTCGGATCATGTTTCACTTAGATGACTAGAGGGATGTCTATCTGAGTGGGAGTTCATTGAATAATTTGATTAGATGAACTTAATTATCATGAACTTAGTCTAAAATCTTTACATTATGTCTTGTAGATCAAATGGCCCACGTTGTCCTCAACTTCAACGCGTTCCTAGAGAAAACCAAGATGAAAGATGATGGCAGCAACTATACGGACTGGGTCCGGAACCTGAGGATCATCCTCATAGCAGCCAAGAAAGATTATGTCCTAGAAGCACCGCTAAGCACCAATCCCAGAGAACCAAGACGTTATGAACGCTTGGCAATTACGTGCTGATGATCACTCCCTCGTTCAGTGCGGCATGCTTTACAGCTTAGAACCGGGTCTCCAAAAGCGTTTTGAGAAACATGGAGCATATGAGATGTTCGAAGAGCTGAAAATGGTTTTCCAAGCTCATGCCCGGGTCGAGAGATATGAAGTCTCCGACAAGTTCTTCAGCTGTAAAATGGAGGAGAATAGTTCTGTTAGTGAGCACTTACTCAGAATGTCTGGGTTGCACAACCGCTTGTCTCAGCTGGGTGTTAATCTCCCGGATGACGCGGTCATTGACAGAATCCTTCAGTCGCTTCCACCAAGCTACAAGATCTTTGTGATGAACTTCAATATGCAGGGGATGGAAAAGACCATTCCTGAGATATATTCAATGCTGAAATCAGCAGAGGTGGAGATCAGAAAAGAACATCAAGTGTTGATGGTGAATAAAACCACTAAGTTCAAGAAGGGCAAGTGTAAGAAGAACTTCAAGAAGGACGGCAAGGGAGTTGCCGCGCCCGGTAAGCCAGTTACTGGGAAGAAGTCAAAGAATGGACCCAAGCCTGAGACTGAGTGCTTTTATTGCAAGGGAAGTGGTCACTGGAAGCGGAACTGCCCCAAATACTTAGCGGACAAGAAGGCCGGCAACACCAAAGGTATATGTGATATACATGTAATTGATGTGTACCTTACCAGTACTCGTAGTAGCTCCTGGGTATTTGATACCGGTGCGGTTGCTCATATTTGTAACTCAAAACAGGAACTACGGAATAAACGGAGACTGGCGAAGGACGAGGTGAGGATGCGCGTCGGGAATGGTTCCAAGGTCGATGTGATCGCCGTCGGCACGCTACCTCTGCATCTCCCTACGGGATTAGTTTTAAACCTCAATAATTGTTATTTAGTGCCAGCTTTGAGCATGAACATTGTATCTGGATCTCGTTTAATTCGAGATGGCTACTCATTTAAATCCGAGAATAATGGTTGTTCTATTTATTTGAGAGATATGTTTTATGGTCATGCCCCGCTGGTCAATGGTTTATTCTTGATGAATCTCGAACATGATGTTACACATGTTCATAGTGTGAATACCAAAAGATGTAAAGTTGATAACGATAGTCCCACATATCTGTGGCACTGCCGCCTTGGTCACATTGGTGTCAAGCGCATGAAGAAGCTCCATGCAGATGGACTTTTGGAGTCTCTTGATTACGAATCATTTGACACGTGCGAACCATGCCTCATGGGTAAGATGACCAAGACTCCGTTCTCCGGAACAATGGAGCGAGCAACCAACTTATTGGAAATCATACATACCAATGTGTGCGGTCCAATGAGTGTTGAGGCTCGCGGAGGATATCGTTATGTTCTCACTCTCACTGATGACTTAAGTATATATGGGTATGTCTACCTAATGAAACACAAGTCTGAAACCTTTGAAAAGTTCAAGGAATTTCAGAGTGAGGTTGAGAATCAACGTGACAGGAAAATAAAATTCTTACGATCAGATCGTGGTGGAGAATATTTAAGTCACGAATTTGGTGCGCACTTAAGGCAATGTGGAATCGTTTCACAACTCACGCCGCCTGGAACACCTCAGCGAAACGGTGTGTCCGAACGTCGTAATCGCACTCTATTGGATATGGTGCGATCTATGATGTCTCTTACCGATTTACCGCTCTCATTTCGGGGCTATGCTTTAGAGACTGCCGCATTCACTTTAAATAGGGCTCCGTCGAAATCCGTTGAGACGACACCGTATGAATTATGGTTTGGGAAGAAACCTAAGCTGTCGTTTCTAAAAGTTTGGGGATGCGATGCTTATGTCAAGAAACTTCAACCTGAAAAGCTCGAACCCAAGTCGGAAAAATGCGTCTTCATAGGATACCCTAAGGAAACCATTGGGTATACCTTCTACCTCAGATCCGAAGGCAAGATCTTCGTTGCCAAGAACGGGTCCTTTCTGGAGAAAGAGTTTCTCTTGAAAGAATTAAGTGGGAGGAAAGTGGAACTTGATGAGGTGATAGTCACCCCTTCCGAACCGGAAAGTAGCGCAGCGCGGGAAGATATTCCCGTGGTGCCTACACCGGCTGGAGAGGAAGTTAATGATGATGATCATGAATCTTCAGATCAAGTTACTGCTGAACTTCGTAGGTCCACAAGGACGCGTTCCGCACCAGAGTGGTACGGCAACCCTGTCCTGGAAATCATGTTGTTGGACAACGGTGAACCTTCGAACTATGAAGAAGCGATGGTGGGCCCGGATTCCGACAAATGGCTAGAAGCCATGAAATCCAAGATAGGATCCATGTTTGAAAACAAAGTATGGACTTTGACTGACTTGCCCGATGATCGGCGAGCCATAGAAAATAAATGGATCTTTAAGAAGAAGACGGACGCAGATGGTAATGTGACCATCTATAAGGCTCGACTTGTCGCTAAGGGTTATCGACAAGTTCAAGGGGTTGACTACGATGAGACTTTCTCACCCGTAGCGAAGCTGAAGTCCGTCTGAATCATGTTAGCAATTGCCGCATTCTATGATTATGAGATATGGCAAAAGGACGCCAAAACGGCATTCCTTAACGGCTTTCTTAAGGAAGAATTGTATATGATGCAGCCGGAAGGTTTTGTCGATCCTAAGAATGCTAACAAGGTATGCAAGCTCCAGCGCTCCATCTATGGGCTGGTGCAAGCATCTCGGAGTTGGAACATTCGATGTGATGAGATGATCAAAGCGTTTGGGTTTACACAGACTTATGGAGAAGCCTGTGTTTACAAGAAAGTGAGTGGGAGCTCTGTAGCATTTCTCTTATTATATGTGGATGACATACTATTGATGGGAAATGATATAGAATTCTTGGAAAGTATAAAGGCCTATTTGAATAAGTGTTTTTCAATGAAGGACCTTGGAGAAGCTGCTTATATATTAGGCATCAAGATCTATAGAGATAGATCAAGACGCCTCATAGGTCTTTCACAGAGTACGTACCTTGACAAGATATTGAAGAAGTTCAATATGGATCAGTCCAAGAAGGGGTTCTTGCCTGTATTGCAAGGTGTGCAATTGAGCACGGCTCAATGCCCGACCACGGCAGAAGATAGAGAAAAGATGAGTGTCATCCCCTATGCCTCGGCCATAGGGTCTATTATGTATGCCATGTTGTGTACCAGCCCTGATGTAAACCTTGCCGTAAGTTTGGTAGGAAGGTACCAAAGTAATCCCGGCATGGAACACTGGACAGCGGTCAAGAATATCCTAAAGTACCTGAAGAGGACTAAGGATATGTTTCTCGTTTATGGAGGTGACGAAGAGCTCGTCGTAAAGGGTTACGTCGACGCTAGCTTCGACACAGATCTGGATGACTCGAAGTCACAAACCGGATACGTGTATATTTTGAATGGAGGAGCAGTAAGCTGGTGCAGTTGCAAGCAAAGCGTCGTGGCGGGATCTACATGTGAAGCGGAGTACATGGCAGCACAGGAAGCAGTCTGGATGAAGGAGTTCATTACCGACCTAGGGGTGATTCCCAATGCGTCGGGCCCGATGACTCTCTTCTGTGACAACACTGGAGCTATTGCCCTTGCCAAGGAGCCCAGGTTTCACAGGAAGACCAGGCATATCAAGCGTCGCTTCAACTCCATTCGTGAAAGTGTTCAAAATGGAGACATAGATATTTGTAAAGTACATACGGACCTGAATGTAGCAGATCCGTTGACTAAACCTCTCCCTAGAGCAAAACATGATCAACACCAGGACGCAATGGGTGTTCGATTCATCACAATGTAACTAGATTATTGACTCTAGTGCAAGTGGGAGACTGTTGGAAATATGCCCTAGAGGCAATAATAAATGGTTATTATTATATTTCTTTGTTCATGGTAATTGTCTATTGTTCATGCTATAATTGTATTATCCGGAAATCGTAATGCATGTGTGAATACATAGACCACAACGTGTCCCTAGTAAGCCTCTAGTTGGCTAGCTCGTTGATCAACAGATAGTCATGGTTTCCTGACTATGGACATTGGATGTCATTGATAACGGGATCACATCATTAGGAGAATGATGTGATGGACAAGACCCAATCCTAAGCATAGCATAAAAGATCGTGTAGTTTCGTTTGCTAGAGCTTTTCCAATGTCAAGTATCTTTTCCTTAGACCATGAGATCGTGCAACTCCCGGATACCGTAGGAGTACTTTGGGTGTGCCAAACGTCACAACATAACTGGGTGACTATAAAGGTACACTACGGGTATCTCTGAAAGTGTGTGTTGGGTTGGCACGGATCGAGACTGGGATTTGTCACTCCGTATGACGGAGAGGTATCTCTGGGCCCACTCGGTAATGCATCATCATAATGAGCTCAATGTGACTAAGGAGTTAGTCACGGGATCATGCATTGCGGTACGAGTAAAGAGACTTGCCGGTAACGAGATTGAACAAGGTATTGGGATACCGACGATCGAATCTCGGGCAAGTAACATACCGATTGACAAAGGGAATTGTATACGGGATTGATTGAATCCTCTACATCGTGGTTCATCCGATGAGATCATCGTGGAACATGTGGGAGCCAACATGGGTATCCAGATCCCGCTGTTGGTTATTGACCGGAGAGGCATCTCGGTCATGCTGCATGTCTCCCGAACCCGTAGGGTCTACACACTTGTTCAGTGACGCTAGGGTTGTAGAGATATGAGTATGCGGAAACCCGAAAGTTGTTTGGAGTCCCGGATGAGATCCCGGACGTCACGAGGAGTTCCGGAATGGTCCGGAGGTAAAGAATTATATATAGGAAGTCAAGTTTCGGCCACCGGGAAAGTTTCGGGGGTCACCGGTATTGTACCGGGACCACCGGAAGGGTCCCGGGGGTCCACCGGGTGGGGCCACCTATCCCGGAGGGCCCCATTGGCTGAAGTGGGAAGGGAACCAGCCCTTAGTGGGCTGGGGCGCCCTCCATGGGCCTCCCCCCTGCGCCTAGGGTTGGAAACCCTAGGGTGGGGGGCGCCCCACTTGCCTTGGGGGGCAAGTCTCCCCCCTGGCCGCCGCCCCCCATGCAGATGGGTTCCTGGCCGGCGCCCCCCCCCCTCCCAGGGGGCCTATATAAAGGGGGGAGGGAGGGCAGCCACACTACAGCCTTGGGCGCCTCCCTCCTCCCCTGCAACACCTCTCCCTCTCGCAGAAGCTTGGCGAAGCCCTGCCGAGATCCCGCTACATCCACCACCACGCCGTCGTGCTGCTGGATCTCCATCAACCTCTCCTTCCCCATTGCTGGATCAAGAAGGAGGAGACGTCGCTGCTCCGTACGTGTGTTGAACGCGGAGGTGCCGTCCGTTCGGCACTCGGTCATCGGTGATTTGGATCACGGCGAGTACGACTCCATCAACCCCGTTCATTGGAACGCTTCCGCTCGCGATCTACAAGGGTATGTAGATGCACTCCTTTCCCCTCGTTGCTAGTATACTCCATAGATGGATCTTGGTGATGCGTAGGAAATTTTAAAATTCTGCTACGATCCCCAACACATATTGGTATATGTAGGATTGCCTCTGCATCAAAAGGGGTAAACACTGATCGAACGAGCTGCGTTCTCCACGAGGCTGTAGCATTCTCTATGAGCTCTGCCACTTGTCGTGATCAACTGCTATATCGTGATCATTAGGGGTGGGCATAAAAACCAACGGGCCGAAGACTGAACCGAAGTTGAAACCGAATAAATCAAACTTTTGGTTACCTCTGAGCTATTGTTTTTGGTTTATAATTTTGCTAACCAAATGGTAGAAATCGAATTTTTGGTTTATACTGAATGACCATCCTAGGTGATTAATTCGCTAAGAGCAACTCTAGGAGAGTCGTCATATCCCTGCTAGGGGTGAAGCCACGTACAAGCTAGGTAGTCAACTGACGACCCAAATTTTTGGTAAAAACAGCGTGCAGCTCTAGAAATCCTACAAAAAATAATACAAATACCTATATTTGACTACACAACTCGAAATTGAATACACAAGATTGCAACTCTGGCCCGCCACTGGTCCCGCTTCCTTTATGGGATACACAGCATGCTACATATAGATAAGAAGGTTGTGGTCGTTGTACGCAAACATAAAGTTGTCATAACACGGCCTTCGTATTTATTTATTGTCACATCCCAGATTTTTCCCAAATTTGATATATCAAAAATTTCACAAAGAATTAAAAAATTTCTAGAAAATACCTATGAATGCCTAGGATTGCTTGTGGTTGACCTTGATTTGTTTGATTGATGTTTGATTGTTTGCCTAGAAGGATTAAAAGCCCAATGCCACTAGTTGAAACTCGAGCTAGTCTCTAGTAGAAGCCAACCATTGAAATATTGTTGGGCAAAAGTATTCTTAATAAGTCCCAAGAATATCCAAGCCAATTTATTTCTCCCTGAAAAGATTTGAGTTGGATTCATTTTCAAATCAATTCAAACCCAAAGGGGAAATATTTAAAATGGCCTTGCATTAATTTTGGCAGGAAAAGAAATTCCACAAGTCCAAATGACATGTTGACTTCCTGCCAATTTTCTAAAATGGATTTGAAACACATTTGGTTTTGAAACCAAATTCAAATTCAAATGGGAAAATGTAAGCTGCAGAAATTAGTTGTCTAAAATGGTCAAACAAAAAGTTCACACAGACCTAAGTATTCCATTTGGAATTTAGAAAATATTCTCAATGGGAATAAAAATCAAATTCAAAGCTTATTTGAATAGACAGAGAAAAAAGAGAAAAAGAAAAGGAGAAAGCATAAAAAAATAAAATAAAGAAATCCCTAACTTACACAGCCCACCTAGACCTAATCAGCCCAGCTTCAATGTGACAAAGCCGGATGGGGATATCGATGAAGATGTGAACCACCGAATCAAAGCCGGATGGATGACGTGACGCCAAGCTTCTGGCGTTTTGTGTGACAAGAGAGTGCCACAAAAGCTAAAAGACAGGTTCTATACGATGGCGATTCGACCTGTAATGTTGTATGGCGTTGAGTGTTGGCCCACTAAAAGGCGACATGTTCAACAGTTACGTATAGCGAAAATGCACATGTCTAGATGGATGTGTGGCCACACAAGGATGGACCGGATCCGGAAAGATGATATACGGGATATAGTTGGGGTAGCACTGATTGAAGAGAAACTTGTCCAACATCGTCTGAGATGATTTGGACATATTCAACACAGGTCGTCGGAAGCTTCAATGCATAGTGAACAGCTAAAGCGTGATGATAATGTCAACACAGGCCAGGGTAGACCGAACTTGACATGAAATGAGTCCGTAAAAAGAGATCTGAAGGACTGAAGTATCGCCAAAGAACTAGTAAAGGACAGGGGTGCGTAAAATCTTGCTATCCATGTGTCAGAGCCATGAGTTGGTTATGAAACTTTATGCGTTTCGGCTCTATTTTACCCCAACTGGTTCGGGAGTAAAAGCTTTGTTGTTGTATACGAAAAGAGTTTATGTATATTCAAAATATTTTAATTCCAAAATCTTTTCCAGAATGCGATTGTTTTTAAAATCATGTTTTTTAAATTAGAACAATTTTCCAAAATAGAACATTAGAAAACCACAAACATTGTATGAAAAACAATAAAAAGTTTTAAAATCTAATAATTTATCGAAAACACAAACAAACTACAAAACACCGAACATGCTTTAAATTTTATGAACATTTTTTAATTGCTGAATAGATTATGAAACCGAGAATATTTTATGAAATTCAGAAGAAAAATATTGAAACCATGATTTGTTTTCTGAATTTCTACAGAAACTTTGGAAACATGAACATTTGTTTTCAATTTTGAACATGAATTTCAAACCACAAACATTATTGAAATTCCAAAAAAAATAAAGCATGAAGATGTTTATTAAATCCTGAACTTTTTTGAATTTTTGAACAATTTCTGAAAAAATAGGAACCTAATAAAGTTTTGATTTCACAATTTATTTCAGAAAAGTTCCCACATTTTAGGATTTTTTAATAAATTTTCTGAAAAGTGTGTTTTTTTATTAAATTCCAAACAAATTTTGAAAAATGGGAACATTTTTTAGGTTCCTAAAATTTTTAAAATTTCTGAACAGTATTTTATAAATAAAATAAATTAAAAAAATAAAATTGAACAAGATTAAAATATAAAATAAAGTTGAAAATAAAAGAAAAAAGGGAAGGAAAAGCAGCCAAAAAATATTTCTTTACTTTTTTGTTGACTGTTTTTGTGTGTGTTTTTCATTTTTAATTATATATTTACAATTGTTTTTACATTATTTTCTCTTTTACTTTACTTTCTAATTTATGAAATTTTGAAAAAATCATGACAGCCTCCTCACATAACAAATTACATTGTATCAGAGAAACAAAAGGTAAGCACTCAAAACGTCCTTATGTCGCATTCTGTGACAAATTATTGCGGATTCGCACAGGGCCGTCCCCGAATTGGCCGGCCCAATAGCAGCAAGCGCGAGCGAGTGAAAAGGCAACGTATAAACGCAAAATACCAGTGCGCTGGCGGGCGGTCGTACTCAAGACCTAAGGTTGTTGTATGTCTGATGATTGCCACCAAATCAATTGAACATTCTTGTCAGGTCTACACCGAGAGACTGAAAAAAACTATCTAAAGAGGAAGATCAAACAGGTGTAGTAGCGAACCGGCGAACCAAACCGAGTACCATAGTGACCGCACCATGTACTAGCGACATAGAGTAGGCACTGTGGCGATTTATTTTAAACTCCAAAATCTTTTTTGAAAACATGACTTTTTCTAAAAGCATGAACAAATTTTGGCAAATTTGAGCAATTATCAAAAATAGGAAATTTGAAAACCAAAGAACATATTTTAAGAAACAAAGGCAAAATTCAAAATTTTGTACATTTATCATAAAGACGAACATGTTTCAAAAAATTTGAACATTTCTAAAATTTGTGAACAAATTTTAAAACTAGGAGCATTTTATGATATTTCAAACAGATTTTGGCGCATGATTTCTTTCGAATACCCAAGAAATTTTGAAAAATAAGAACATTTTTTAAATTATGAAGAAAAAATTGAAACCACAAACATTTTTTATATTCCAAAATATTTTTTAAACATGAAACCTTCTTGAAATCTTGGACAATTTTTAATTCACAAACTAATTTTGTAAAATCAAGAACCAAAGAAAATTTTGAAATCACGAACATTTGTTGAAATTACCAGACATTTTATGAAATTGTGAACAAATGTTGCAAAAACAAGAACATTTTTTAAAAGTCTGAACAATATTGAAATTTTTTTAGAACAATTTTTGAAGAAGAAAAGGGGAGAAAACAAAAGGTTACAGAAAAGTTAAATCCGAAAAGAATACCAGCAAGAGACATTTTTTCCTTTTTGGTTGACTTTTTTGTGTGTTTTTTATTTTTAAATATATATGGAAAATATTTTGCACTTTTTTAACTGGTGAACATTTGAAAAAATTATGACAATTTCTTCACACAGCATATCACAATGTAAAGGAGAAACAAAGGGTAAGCACTCAAAATCTCTTGGGTCGATGCCATACTTGACTCCTGCATTAGTTGGCCTAACTACTGCAAGCGCTGCTATGTCGTTCCTGGCCGCTGCAGAAGCCCCGTCGTCACCCCCGACTGCTACTGCTGAAGCAACGTTCACGGCTTCTGCGGGCTGCGCTACATCATCCTCTACTGTGGAGGCGACGCCGTCCTCAACTCCTGCCGGCACGGCGTTGGGTCTGGACATGGAGCGATCAGTCTCGTGGAGCTCCCTTGCCGACAAAGAAGAAGACGAGGATGACAATGAATTGGCTCCGCAGACGCCGCTGCCGGCTACCAAATCCTCGGTTCTGGCTACTCGGTCGGACGGGACGTGTGGAGGTTGGCAGGAGGTATTGCCGTGGCGCAATGTGCAACGCCCGGAGTCACTAGTCCCTGCATTGGCTCCCCGTCCTGTCCCTGCTTGGCTTTGTGGTAGATGTTGCAGATGCCTCCTTCCTGGTCACCGTGCAGCGGTTTTCCGAGATCCTTTTAGGTGTTCTCGGTGCCTTGAGAATGGTCATCGAGCGTGTGAGTGTCGCAATGCTTGGCGTCCCCTCAGCTTCTTGGAAAGCCCTACTGTGTCGCCATTGCCACGCCTCCCCATCAGACACCAACAAGCTCCAGCTCCTCGCAAGGTCCAGAAAGAAGCCTCGCCCCTCTCAAAGACATCTTGTCGTGATTCGTGGGCGTCGATCGTTGCTGCTCCTACTGGCTTTGTGGCCTCGACGGATATTCCAGTGCGGCCCGCCTTGGAGCGGCAGGCTGAGCTACTGCGCTCTGAGCTCCTTGGTATGGCTTCCTTCCAGCTTCAGGAGACGGTTCAGCCTCTGCGTGATGTCATTGAATCCATGCAAGGTTGGATGCTGCGGATGGAGAGCTTCATGGAGCGTGTTGAGGCTGCACTAGGCGAGCTCTCCATGGCGCCGCCTGTGTTGCAGACTGCTCAAGTATTGTGCCCTTTGGTTGTGCCTGATGACAACTTTGAGGTCGAGAAGGGAGCCGAGCTTCATGGTAGTTTCTCCCCTCGTGCTAGAGCATGTTTGCCGGTGTCAGCCTCTGAGGATCTGGACAATGATGTGGTTGTTACTCCGGTGCTGAAGATCATGCCTGAGCTGCGGGAGTTGTGTGGGGGCTCGGTTCTGCCTCTATCAGTCGAACAACCGAAGGTAGACCCTCCCGAGATCTCGATTGTGGCTTTACCGCCATCATCACCCCTGGAGTCTAGCCAGATACTTGATGCCGAGGGGTTTGATGATTTGGATGTTGCAATCTCTCGCTCGCCTAAGTCCATTGGGTGTCAGGCGCCAGCCACCCTACCTCTCGGTGTCTTGGAGCGCAGAGTTTTAGATGGTGGTGCCCTTCCCTCGCCTGCGACCATCGAGCAGGTGATGCCTGTAAGTGGCATGACCATTGAGCCAAGTGTGGTTGCACCCACTCCAAGTCCAGATGCTCTCTTCGCGAAAGAACTTTGTGACTTGCTAGCTAGTGTGGATGTTGCTAGACCTGGTTTGGGCAGGTCGATTGCTTGCCTCCTGACTGGGACACCAATAAGAGGGAAACAAAAGAAGGGGGGCAAAGGCAAGAGTAGCGCCATAGGCAAGGCGTCTCTGGCTGCTTGATGGATGATCTTCAGTCTCTTGGCCCGTCCTTTTGGATTGGGTTATCGTTGTAGGTTGGAAGGTGTTTGATGTCTTCTGTCGAGGTGTTCTTGCCGGGGTTCACATGGCGTAGTAACAATGTCGTGGTTTGTGGATGTTGTGTAATCAGAGAGTCTGGCAGGAGTCGCCTGTGCGGTTGTGGGTTTCTTGTCATGTGAGTAATTAATCCATGCTAAGTTTGTATTGGTTTTCGCCCGGTTTTCCCTTGATTAACTGGGCAATTCTCTTCTTCTTAATTAATCGATGAGGCAAAGATTTTGCCTCCGTTTCGAAAAAAATTGGCAGGAAAGTAATCCCATAGGCCATGCGTTGGGCATGCTCTCGAAGAGGGAAGCTCCTATATATCGCATTTTGCGACAAATTTTCGCCAATTCACACTAAAGTGCCCCCGAATGGGTTGGCCCAACAGCAGTAAGCGCGAGCAAGCGAAAAGGCAGTGTATAAACGCAAAAAATCAGTGCGCCGGCGCGGAGTCAAACTCAAGACCTGAGGCCGCTGTATGACTCATGATTGCCACCAGAGCAATTGAACATTCATGTTAGATCTTCACCATGAAATCGAAAAGAACTATCTAAAGAGGAGGATTGAACAAGTGTAGTAGTGAACCAGTGTACCAAACCGGGTACCGTAGCGACCGCACCACGTACTATAGCTAGAAAAACTAGGTACAGTACTGATTTATTTTTAAACTCCAGAATCCTTTAAAATGCATTTTTTTAAACGCATAGACAATTTTTGGAAAATTCAAACAACTTCTGAAAACACAAAATTTGCAACCAAAGACATTTTTTGAAAAACAAGATTTTTTTCAAATTTTGAACATTTATTGTAAAAACGAAAAAACTAAAGAAACCCAAACATGTTTTGAAATTTCTAACATTTTTTAATTTTGTGAGCAAATTTTGAAACCGGGAATATTTTATAATGTCCCAAAAAATGAAACCGTGATTGTTTTTGAATTTATCAAAAAAATGAAAAACAGTAAAAAAAATATTTCGAACAGAAATTTGAAACAACAAACATTTTTGAAACATGAAAATCTTGCTGCAATCTAGAACATTTTTTGAATTTGTCAACAATTTTTGAAAAACAGGAACCAATATTTTTAAAATTATGAATTTTTTTAATTCCCAATCATTTTACTGGATTGTGAAAAGAAATTACAAAACGGAAATATTTTATGAAATTCTGAACAAAATTTAAGAAAAGGGAACATTATTTGATATCTTGAAGGATATTTAAATTTTCTGAATAAAAGTGAAAAAAGGAAAAGAAACAGGAAAGAAAAATAAAAGTGAAAAACCAGAAAGAAAACCAGCCAAACAACAACAAGAATACGGGTTTAGGGAACATTCTAGAAGGTTCCTAAAACCGACACAAAACCACTTGGAATATCGTTTTCTAGAACCAACCATCCGAAATACCTATGCTGATCTAGATGGGCCCGAGCGCTTCGCCCCGCTAGCCTCTGTGAAGGTTCGCCTATCTGACGTAGAATCATCAAATCATATCTAATTTCGGAGGAACCAACACAATAAATCTGATGTGAACAGTAGCTTAGCTTTTATTCGATGTCCTCGAAAGGACAACGGACAACCCCACACCTATTCTACAAATGCTGGTTCACGCTATTGGTGGTGGTGGCGCGGCGGCGGGTTGGCTGGTGGTGGCGCGGAGGCTGTGTGGGCTTGTGCCGCGACTTTGATGCAGGCGACGGTCATGGTGGCTGGTGGCACGGGTGCGTGCCCGGTTGCTTCGACGCTTGGAGCTCGCTGGATGGCGCGGGTTGGGCAAGGGCCCAGGGGCGTTACTGCTCCGGCCGTGGGTGGCTCCACGGCGGCTTGCAAAGTCGGCTACGGCACGGCTGGCATGCCCCGGCATCGGCTCGTCCGTAGGCCGCTTGTGTCCACCTTCGATCTATCTCCTCATTGTCCGAGTGTTATTTTCGTTGAAGGGATGGCCCTCTCCCAACTGTGGCACATTGCTAGTCTCGCGCTCAGGCAGCAGGACCGAGCCCGTCTCACCCTCGGTGCGACAGGACGAGTCGATGGAGGCTAGTTTGCCCGGGGTCCGGTCATCTTTTCGGTTGGGGTAGTGGCGGGTATCGAGTGAGGTGGTGTCAAGGTCTTGGATGCCGGGGCAGCGGCCCTGGTGGTGGTAGCGTGGTGCTCATGGGCAGAGCCGTCGCTCGGCGCTGCCCGGTGGCGTGGGCGGCATGGTAGCCTGGGTGTGGCGTTCGATGGCGGTGAGTGTTGGACGGGGTGAAAACCTGCTCTATCTTCGGACGAAACGGCGGCGGCGTTACTTGTTCCCTTCTTGAAGGCGTCGTTGCGGCTTTCATTGCCCGTCGTGTGGCTTCAGGGGAAACTCTGATCCTCAGATCGAGGCGGTGACGACGCTCCAGTGTTGTAACCTTGCAGAAGGCACCGTCTTGGAGCCCACTGTTCCTCGTATGTGGCTTCATTTTTTCGCGGTGGCGTGTTCACTGTTGGAGCCCACAGTTGCTCTTGTAGTGCTAGGGGCCGTGTTGATGCGCTCAGCGTGTATGTATCCTGTCTTGGGTGTGTGTGTGTTGTGATGGCATGCGTTTGTACCGGGTTGTTATGGATCGTTGCTTTATTATAAAATGGGACGAAAACCTTTTTGGATAACGAAAAAGACAAGCCTGGTGGTGGTAGTGCGGTGCTCATGGGCAGAGCCGTCGCTCGGCGCTGCCCGGTGGCCATGGCCGTGTGGGCGGCGTAGTAGCCTGGGTGTGGCGTTCGATGGAGGTGAGTGTTGGCGGGAGTGAAAACCTGCTCTATCTTCGGACAGACCGGCGGCGGCGTTACTTGTTCCCTTCTTGAAGGCGTCGTCGCGGCTCTCATTGCCCGTCGTGTGGCTTCAGGGGAAACTCTAATCCTCAGATCGGGGCGGTGGCGGCGCTCCAGTGTCGTAACCTTGCAGAAGGCATCGTCTTGAAGCCCACTGTTTGTCGTATGTGGCTTCATTTCTTCGCGGTGGCGTGTTCACTGTTGGAGTCCCCGGTTGCTCTTGTAGTGTTAGGGGTCGTGTTGCTGCGCTCAGCGTCTATGTATCATAATTTGGGTGTGTGCGTGTGTTGTGGTGGTGTGCATTTGTACCAGATTGTTATGGATCGTTGCTTTATTATAAAGCGGGACGAAAGCTTTTTTATAATGAAAAAGACAAGCCTTTTGCCTTGGTTTCAAAAGAAAGATGTGGATTGTGTACGGTTCTCAATTGAAGTTGTCATTTTCATTTTCTTCATGGACGAACTGATGGGTTTGAAACTCAGAAATCAGAATAGTTTTTCTCTACAGTTGTGTGCTGTAGGACATGGAAGAGTGGGAGGACTAGATCGATAGATAGATAGATACTTCTTCAACCTCGAATGTGGCAGCGCCCGGGAACATGACGATAGAGGATGTCAGTAACAAGGTTATCTATGAACTTCCCTTGACACGTTTATTTCGTTTTTTACAGCGTTTCACCTGCCAGGCTGACTAGTCCCAGGAAAAGCAAAGAAATCAAGGAGCAGGAGGAAGTATCAAACGAGCGAGAGATTATTCTTTTTTCAGACTAAACAAACCATGGTGGAGGGGTACGCGTGGCGCGAGCAAACTCGCCCCCGCCCGCCCCGGCGATAGAAACGGGAGCGAGAGGAAGGAATCCCGATGTGCGTGAAGGCCTCGCGAAGCAATCAATGCGGGGGGCCTCGCGGGCTCCGGCCGGACGTGGCGAGGCCTAGAAGGCAGCAACACGTGCGGCCTGGCCCACCGTCACCGCGACGGGTCAAAGCATGGAGCTGTCCAACGTTGAAGCCGGCACACCGATTCATCACTGATGGGGAGCCCGACCTCGACACCATCAATCAGGGGCGCTCTAAAAAATATCAGGCGGCAAATGGCAGCATCCGCTAGAGGAAAACCCATGGGCGCCGGGAGGCTGCTGCGCCTCGTCGCTTTTTCTCTTTGGATTTGGATGGATAATGCCGCGTCGATGTTGACGGTTTATATAAAGAAAGAAAGAAATCAGGTTACCTGGCGATTTGGTTTCGGTCGCTTGTGCCTTTTTCTACCGTCTCTGCTATTTATTACATGTCATCTAGAACATCGACGTTACCGCAAAAAAAAGATCTAGAACGTCGACGGCCGTTTGTGAAAGCTACGGTGACAGCTCGATCACTTAGAAAAAATGTTTGGAAGCTTTGCTTGCTGTAGAAAAAGATGATGGAGTACTTGTTGACGGAAAGTTTAATCCACATTTTGTACTATTTCTTTACACCACCGCCCATGTACGGTACTGCCTAAAGTTCCAACTTCCAAAATAATTGAAGTTTCAGGTTTGTCCTAAATTAAATTTGTTTAAGCTTGATCAATTCTATAGAAAGATGATGGAGTACTAGCATCTTGAACACAAAATTGTTCGTATGAAACTCTCCAACACATCCCTAGTAGTGAGTCTCTAGGCGGCGTATAGCCGTGTCGCCGTTGAGTGGTCGGCCGGAAGCTCAATGCCGATGATCTCCTCCGCGGCAGCCATGAGGTTGCTCGCGGGAGTGTCGAAGGCTTGAGAGCCTACTGCGGCACAACCGGAGATGCCGGCTCAAGCCAGCCGAACCCGGTTTGCAAGCTCCGCCATGTCGGGGGTGGACGCATGGTTCGCTCACTGTTTCGGATGCGTTCGATGGAAGCCAATGGCCAACTTTGTTTCTCCACGAGGCCCACGCGCTCCTTTTGTTGGCGAACATGCGCTCGCTGCATCTTTTTGGCGTTGGGCCTCTAGCTTCTTCGAGTTCTCGCCGGATTGTGGAGCCTTGTTTCATCGTGCTGGTCAGCGACGAATTCCACACCCCCAAAGGTGAGAACCAGGCCCTCGGCGAGGGGAGCGACAAGGTCGAGTTGCCCCACCGGGTTGGCGACGAAACTCAAAGCGTCGATGGCGAAGATCCGGCTTGGAGGGTGGTCGATGTAAACGAAATTAGATCATATTTGGATCCGGTTTGCAGCTAGCGCAAACCATGCCTAGGGCGCCACCATCGGTTCAAATTCCAACAAATCCCTCAATAAGGTGTTGCACCTAGCCGGATTACCTGCATGGGAACACATGGATCGAGATTTGCCCCGGTTCAAACCCTCTCGGTGGAGTAGAACTCTACTTCGTACTTGATTGTATTTGATGGATGGGTGTACATATTACATGGATGATCTCGACGATCTCTTAGGTGCATCAAGGGGTTGGACGTATGATGATGTTATTCCTAGACTAGCCCGAGCTCGCCTTATAATGGATGGTGGAGTCTAGGGTTACATGACATCCTACTTGTTGGAAATATGCCCTAAAGGCAATAATAAAATGGTTATTATTATATTTCCTTATTCATGATAATTGTCTATTGTTCATGCTATAATTGTGTTATCCGGAAATCGTAATACATGTGTGAATACATAGACCACAACATGTCCCTAGTGAGCCTCTAGTTGACTAGCTCGTTGATCAACAGATAGTCATGGTTTCCTGACTATGGACATTGGATGTCATTGATAACGGGATCACATCATTAGGAGAATGATGTGATGGACAAGACCCAATCCTAAGCATAGCATAAAAGATCGTGTAGTTTCGTTTGCTAGAGCTTTTCCAAGTTTTTTACGTGGTTTGTAGGTTTCTAGCAAGAACGTTTCTTATCTACGTATGACCACAACGTGATTTGCCAATTTCTATTTACCCTTCATAAGGACCCTTTTCATCGAATCCGTTCCGACTAAAGTAGGAGAGACAGACACCCGCTAGCCACCTTATGCATCTAGTGCATGTAAGTCGGTGGAACCTGTCTCACGTAAGAGTACGTGTAAGGTCGGTCCGGGCCGCTTCATCCTACAATGCCGCCGAAACAAGAAAAGACTAGTAGCGGCAAGAAGAATTGGCAAACTCAACGCCCACAACTGCTTTGTGTTCTACTCGTGCATAGTAACTACGCATAGACCTGGCTCATGATGTCACAGTTGGGAATCGTAGCATAATTTTAAAATTTTCCTACGCTCACCAAGATGCATCTATGGAGTCTACTAGCAACGAGGGGAAGGGAGTGCATCTACATACCCTTGTAGATCGCGAGCGGAAGCGTTCCAATGAACGTGGATGACGGAGTCGTACTCGCCGTGATCCAAATCACCGATGACCGAGTGCCGAACGGACGGCACCTCCGCGTTCAACACACGTACGGTGCAGCGACGTCTCCTCCTTCTTGATCCAGCAAGGGGGAAGGAGAGGTTGATGGAGATCCAACAGCACGACGGCGTGGTGGTGGATGTAGCGGGTCTCCGGCAGGGCTTCGCCGAGCTTCTGCGAGAGAGAGAGAGGTGTTGCAGGGGAGGAGGGAGGCGCCCAAGGCTGTTCTGTGCTGCCCTCCCTCCCCCCTTTATATAGGCCCCTGGGGGGGGGCGCCAGCCCAGGAGATGGGATCTCAAGGGGGGCGGCGGCCAAGGGGGGGAAGGGGTGCCTTGCCCCCCAAGGCAAGGGGGAAGCTCCCCCCCTAGGGTTCCCAACCCTAGGCGCAGGGGGGAGGCCCAAGGGGGGCGCCCCAGCCCACTAAGGGCTGGTTCCCTTCCACTTTCAGCCCACGGGGCCCTCCGGGATAGGTGGCCCCACCCGGTGGACCCCCGGGACCCTTCCGGTGGTCCCGGTACAATACCGGTAACCCCCGAAACTTTCCCGGTGGCCGAAACTTGACTTCCTATATATAATTCTTCACCTCCGGACCATTCCGGAACCTCTCGTGACGTCCGGGATCTCATCCGGGACTCCGAACAACTTTCGGGTTTCCGCATACATATATCTCTACAACCCTAGCGTCACCGGACCTTAAGTGTGTAGACCCTACGGGTTCGGGAGACATGCAGACATGACCGAGACGCCTCTCCGGTCAATAACCAACAGCGGGATCTGGATACCCATGTTGGCTCCCACATGTTCCACGATGATCTCATCGGATGAACCACGGTGTCGAGGATTCAATCAATCCGTATGCAATTCCCTTTGTCAATCGGTATGTTACTTGCCCGAGATTCGATCGTCGGTATCCCAATACCTTGTTCAATCTCGTTACCGGCAAGTCTCTTTACTCGTACCGCAATGCATGATCCCGTGACTAACGCCTTAGTCACATTGAGCTCATTATGATGATGCATTACCGAGTGGGCCCAGAGATACCTCTCCGTCACACGGAGTGACAAATCCCAGTCTCGATCCGTGCCAACCCAACAGACACTTTCGGAGATACCCGTAATGCACCTTTATAGTCACCCAGTTACGTTGTGACGTTTGGCACACCCAAAGCACTCCTACGGTATCCGGGAGTTGCACGATCTCATGGTCTAAGGAAAAGATACTTGACATTGGAAAAGCTCTAGCAAACGAAACTACACGATCTTTTATGCTATGCTTAGGATTGGGTCTTGTCCATCACATCATTCTCCTAATGATGTGATCCCGTTATCAATGACATCCAATGTCCATAGTCAGGAAACCATGACTATCTGTTGATCAACGAGCTAGTCAACTAGAGGCTTACTAGGGACACTTTGTGGTCTATGTATTCACACATGTATTACGATTTCCGGACAATACAATTATAGCATGAACAATAGACAATTACCATGAACAAAGAAATATAATAATAACCATTTATTATTGCCTCTAGGGCATATTTCCAACAGTCTCCCACTTGCACTAGAGTCAATAATCTAGTTACATTGTGATGAATCGAACACCCATTGCGTCCTGGTGTTGATCATGTTTTGCCCTAGGGAGAGGTTTAGTCAACGGATCTGCTACATTCAGGTCCGTATGTACTTTACAAATATCTATGTCTCCATTTTGAACACTTTCACGAATGGAGTTGAAGCGACGCTTGATATGCCTGGTCTTCCTGTGAAACCTGGGCTCCTTCGCAAGGGCAATAGCTCCAGTGTTGTCACAGAAGAGAGTCATCGGGCCCGACGCATTGGGAATCACCCCTAGGTCGGTAATGAACTCCTTCATCCAGACTGCTTCCTGTGCTGCCTCCGAGGCTGCCATGTACTCCGCTTCACATGTAGATCCCGCCACGACGCTTTGCTTGCAACTGCACCAGCTTACTGCTCCTCCATTCAAAATATACACGTATCCGGTCTGTGACTTCGAGTCATCCAGATCTGTGTCGAAGCTAGCGTCGACGTAACCCTTTACGACGAGCTCTTCGTCACCTCCATAAACGAGAAACATATCCTTAGTCCTCTTCAGGTACTTCAGGATATTCTTGACCGCTGTCCAGTGTTCCTTGCCGGGATTACTTTGGTACCTTCCTACCAAACTTACGGCAAGGTTTACATCAGGTCTGGTACACAGCATGGCATACATAATAGACCCTATGGCCGAGGCATAGGGGATGACACTCATCTCTTCTATATCTTCTGCCGTGGTCGGGCATTGAGCCGTGCTCAATTGCACACCTTGCAATACAGGCAAGAACCCCTTCTTGGACTGATCCATACTGAACTTCTTCAATATCTTGTCAAGGTATGTACTCTGTGAAAGACCAATGAGGCGTCTTGATCTATCTCTATAGATCTTGATGCCTAATATATAAGCAGCTTCTCCAAGGTCCTTCATTGAAAAACACTTATTCAAATAGGCCTTTATACTTTCCAAGAATTCTATATCATTTCCCATCAATAGTATGTCATCCACATATAATATGAGAAATGCTACAGAGCTCCCACTCACTTTCTTGTAAACACAGGCTTCTCCATAAGTCTGTGTAAACCCAAACGCTTTGATCATCTCATCAAAGCGAATGTTCCAACTCCGAGATGCTTGCACCAGCCCATAGATTGAGCGCTGGAGCTTGCATACTTTGTTAGCATTCTTAGGATCGACAAAACCTTCCGGCTGCATCATATACAACTCTTCCTTAAGGAAGCCATTAAGGAATGCCGTTTTGACGTCCATCTGCCATATCTCATAATCATAGTATGCGGCAATTGCTAACATGATTTGGACCTTCAGCTTCGCTACGGGTGAGAAAGTCTCATCGTAGTCAACCCCTTGAACTTGTCGATAACCCTTAGCGACAAGTCGAGCTTTGTAGATGGTCACATTACCGTCCGCGTCCGTCTTCTTCTTAAAGATCCATTTGTTTTCTATGGCTCGCCGCTCATCGGGCAAGTCAGTCAAAGTCCAGACTTTGTTTTCATACATGGATTCTATCTCGGATTTCATGGCTTCTAGCCATTTGTCGGAATCCGGGCCCGCCATCGCTTCTTCATAGTTCGAAGGTTCACCGTTGTCTAACAACATGATTTCCAGGACAGGGTTGCCGTACCACTCTGGTGCGGAACGTGTCCTTGTGGACCTACGAAGTTCAGTAACTTGATCCGAAGCTTCATGATCATCATCATTAACTTCCTCCCCAGTCGGTGTAGGCACCACAGGAACATTTTCCCGCGCTGCGCTACTTTCCGGTTCGGAAGGGGTGACTATCACCTCATCAAGTTCCACTTTCCTCCCACTCAATTCTTTCGAGAGAAACTCCTTCTCTAGAAAGGACCCGTTCTTGGCAACGAAGATCTTGCCTTCGGATCTGAGGTAGAAGGTATACCCAATAGTTTCCTTAGGGTATCCTATGAAGACGCATTTTTCCGATTTGGGTTCGAGCTTTTCAGGTTGAAGTTTCTTGACATAAGCATCGCATCCCCAAACTTTTAGAAACGACAGCTTAGGTTTCTTCCCAAACCATAATTCATACGGTGTCGTCTCAACGGATTTCGACGGAGCCCTATTTAAAGTGAATGCGGCAGTCTCTAAAGCATAGCCCCAAAATGAGAGCGGTAAATCGGTAAGAGACATCATAGATCGCACCATATCCAATAGAGTGCGATTACGACGTTCGGACACACCATTTCTCTGAGGTGTTCCAGGCGGC
Organism: Triticum aestivum; assembly: GCF_018294505.1. Lineage (NCBI taxonomy): Eukaryota > Viridiplantae > Streptophyta > Magnoliopsida > Poales > Poaceae > Triticum > Triticum aestivum. The sequence continues at coordinate 62,712,269 of NC_057796.1, forward strand.
GTGAGTTGTGAAACTATTCCACATTTCCTTAAGTGTGCACCAAACTCGTGACTTAAATATTCTCCACCACGATCTGATCGTAGGAATTTTATTCTCCTGTCACGTTGATTCTCAACTTCACTCTGAAATTCCTTGAACTTTTCAAAGGTTTCAGACTTGTGTTTCATTAGGTAGACATATCCATATCTACTTAAATCATCAGTGAGAGTGAGAACATAACGATATCCTCCGCGAGCCTCAACACTCATTGGACCACACACATCGGTATGTATGATTTCCAATAAGTTGGTTGCTCGCTCCATTGTTCCGGAGAACGGAGTCTTGGTCATCTTACCCATGAGGCATGGTTCGCACGTGTCAAATGATTCGTAATCAAGAGACTCCAAAAGTCCATCTGCATGGAGCTTCTTCATGCGCTTGACACCAATGTGACCAAGGCGGCAGTGCCACAAGTATGTGGGACTATCGTTATCAACTTTACATCTTTTGGTATTCACACTATGAACATGTGTACATCACGTTCGAGATTCATCAAAAATAAACCATTGACCAGCGGGGCATGACCATAAAACATATCTCTCAAATAAATAGAACAACCATTATTCTCGGATTTAAATGAGTAGCCATCTCGAATTAAACGAGATCCAGATACAATGTTCATGCTCAAAGCTGGCACTAAATAACAATTATTGAGGTTTAAAACTAATCCCGTGGGTAGATGCAGAGGTAGCGTGCCGACGGCGATCACATCGACCTTGGAACCATTCCCGACGCGCATCGTCACCTCGTCCTTTGCCAGTCTCCGTTTATTCCGTAGTTCCTGTTTTGAGTTACAAATATGAGCAACCGCACCGGTATCAAATACCCAGGAGCTACTACGAGTACTGGTAAGGTACACATCAATTACTTGTATATCACATATACCTTGGGTGTTGCCGGCCTTCTTCTTGTCCGCTAAATATTTGGGGCAGTTCCGCTTCCAGTGACCACTTCCCTTGCAATAAAAGCACTCAGTCCCGGGCTTGGGTCCATTCTTTGACTTCTTCCCAGTAACTGGTTTACCGGGCGCGGCAACTCCCTTGCCGTCCTTCTTGAAGTTCTTCTTACCCTTGCCCTTCTTGAACTTGGTGGTTTTATTCACCATCAACACTTGATGTTCTTTTCTGATCTCCCCTTCCGCTGATTTCAGCATTGAATATACCTCGGGAATGGTCTTTTCCATCCCCTGCATATTGTAGTTCATCACAAAGCTCTTGTAGCTTGGTGGAAGCGACTGGAGGATTCTGTCAATGACCGCGTCATCCGGGAGATTAACTCCCAGCTGAGACAAGCGGTTGTGCAACCCAGACATTCTGAGTATGTGCTCACTAACAGAACTGTTCTCCTCCATTTTACAGCTGAAGAACTTGTCGGAGACATCATATCTCTCGACCCGGGCATGAGCTTGAAAGACCAGTTTCAGCTCCTCGAACATCTCATATGCTCCATGTTTCTCAAAACGCTTTTGGAGACCCGGCTCTAAGCTGTAAAGCATGCCGCACTGAACGAGGGAGTAATCATCAGCACGTGATTGCCAAGCGTTCATAACGTCTTGGTTCTGTGGGATTGGTGCATCACCTAGCGGTGCTTCTAAGACATAATCTTTCTTGGCTACTATAAGGATGAGCCTCAGGTTCCGGACCCAGTCCGTATAGTTGCTGCCATCATCTTTCAGCTTGGTTTTCTCTAGGAACGCGTTGAAATTGAGGACAACGTTGGCCATTTGATCTACAAGACATAGTGTAAAGATTTTAGACTAAGTTCATGATAATTGAGTTCATCTAATCAAATTATTTAATGAACTCCCACTCAGATAGACATCCCTCTCGTCATCTAAGTGAAACATGATCCGAGCTTAACTAGGCCGTGTCCGATCATCACGTGAGACGGACTGGTCAAGATCGGTGAACATCTCCATGTTGATCGTATCTTCTGTACGACTCATGCTCGACCTTTTGGTCCTCCGTGTTCCGAGGCCATGTCTGTACATGCTAGGCTCGTCAAGTCAACCTAAGTGTATTGCGTGTGTTCCGAGGCCATGTCTGTACATGCTAGGCTCGTCAACACCCGTTGTATTCGAACGTTAGAATCTATCACACCCGATCATCACGTGGTGCTTCGAAACGACGAACCTTCGCAACGGTGCACAGTTAGGGTGAACACTTTCTTGAAATTATTATAAGGGATCATCCTACTTGCTACCGTCGTTCTAAGCAAATAAGATGCAAAAACATGATAAACATCACATGCAATCAAATAGTGACATGATATGGCCAATATCATCATGCTCCTTTGATCTCCATCTTCGGGGCACCATGATCATCTTTGTCACCGGCATGACACCATGATCTCCATCATTGTGTCTTCATGAAGTCGTCATGCCAACGATTACTTCTACTTCTATGGCTAACGCGTTTAGCAATAAAGTAAAGTAATTTACATGGCGTTATTCAATGACACGCAGGTCATACAAAATAATAAAGACAACTCCTATGGCTCCTGCCGGTTGTCATACTCATCGACATGCAAGTCGTGATTCCTATTACAAGAATATGATCAATCTCATACATCACATATATCATTCATCGCATCTTCTGGCCATATCACATCACATAGCACTTGCTGCAAAAACAAGTTAGACGTCCTCTAATTGTTGTTGCAAGTTTTTACGTGGTTTGTAGGTTTCTAGCAAGAACGTTTCTTACCTACGTATGACCACAACGTGATTTGCCAATTTCTATTTACCCTTCATAAGGACCCTTTTCATCGAATCCGTTCCGACTAAAGTAGGAGAGACAGACACCCGCTAGCCACCTTATGCATCTAGTGCATGTAAGTCGGTGGAACCTGTCTCACGTAAGAGTACGTGTAAGGTCGGTCCGGGCCGCTTCATCCTACAATGCCGCCGAAACAAGAAAAGACTAGTAGCGGCAAGAAGAATTGGCAAACTCAACGCCCACAACTGCTTTGTGTTCTACTCGTGCATAGTAACTACGCATAGACCTGGCTCATGATGCCACAGTTGGGAATCGTAGCATAATTTTAAAATTTTCCTACGCTCACCAAGATGCATCTATGGAGTCTACTAGCAACGAGGGGAAGGGAGTGCATCTACATACCCTTGTAGATCGCGAGCGGAAGCGTTCCAATGAACGTGGATGACGGAGTCGTACTCGCCGTGATCCAAATCACCGATGACCGAGTGCCGAACGTACGGCACCTCCGCGTTCAACACACGCACGGTGCAGCGACGTCTCCTCCTTCTTGATCCAGCAAGGGGGGAGGAGAGGTTGATGGAGATCCAACAGCACGATGGCGTGGTGGTGGATGTAGCGGGTCTCCGGCAGGGCTTCGCCGAGCTTCTGCGAGAGAGAGAGAGAGGTGTTGCAGGGGAGGAGGGAGGCGCCAAAGGCTGTTCTGTGCTGCCCTCCCTCCCCCCCCTTTATATAGGCCCCTGGGGGGGTGCGCCAGCCCCAAGAGATGGGATCTCAAGGGGGTGCGGCAGCCAAGTGGGGGGGAAGGGGTGCCTTGCCCCCCAAGGCAAGGGGGAAGCTCCCCCCTCTAGGGTTCCCAACCCTAGGCGCAGGGGGGGAGGCCCAAGGGGGGCGCCCCAGCCCACTAAGGGCTGGTTCCCTTCCACTTTCAGCCCACGGGGCCCTCCGGGATAGGTGGCCCCACCCGGTGGACCCCCGGGACCCTTCCGGTGGTCCCGGTACAATACCGGTAACCCCCGAAACTTTCCCGGTGGCCGAAACTTGACTTCCTATATATAATTCTTCACCTCCGGACCATTCCGGAACCTCTCGTGACATCCGGGATCTCATCCGGGACTCCGAACAACTTTCGGGTTTCCGCATACATATATCTCTACAACCCTAGCGTCACCGGACCTTAAGTGTGTAGACCCTACGGGTTCGGGAGACATGCAGACATGACCGAGACGCCTCTCCGGTCAATAACCAACAGCGGGATCTGGATACCCATGTTGGCTCCCACATGTTCCACGATGATCTCATCGGATGAACCACGGTGTCGAGGATTCAATCAATCCGTATGCAATTCCCTTTGTCAAACGGTATGTTACTTGCCCGAGATTCGATCGTCGGTATCCCAATACCTTGTTCAATCTCGTTACCGGCAAGTCTCTTTACTCGTACCGCAATGCATGATCCCGTGACTAACGCCTTAGTCACATTGAGCTCATTACGATGATGCATTACCGAGTGGGCCCAGAGATACCTCTCCGTCACACGGAGTGACAAATCCCAGTCTCGATCCGTGCCAACCCAACAGACACTTTCGGAGATACCCGTAATGCACCTTTATAGTCACCCAGTTACGTTGTGACGTTTGGCACACCCAAAGCACTCCTACGGTATCCGGGAGTTGCACGATCTCATGGTCTAAGGAAAAGATACTTGACATTGGAAAAGCTCTAGCAAACGAAACTACACGATCTTTTATGCTATGCTTAGGATTGGGTCTTGTCCATCACATCATTCTCCTAATGATGTGGTCCCGTTATCAATGACATCCAATGTCCATAGTCGGGAAACCATGACTATCTGTTGATCAACGAGCTAGTCAACTAGAGGCTTACTAGGGACAGTTTGTGGTCTATGTATTCACACATGTATTACGATTTCCGGACAATACAATTATAGCATGAACAATAGACAATTACCATGAACAAAGAAATATAATAATAACCATTTATTATTGCCTCTAGGGCATATTTCCAACAAAGGGTCCTTATGAAGGGTAAATAGAAGTTGGCATATCACGTTGTGGTTTTACGTAGGTAAGAAACGTTCTTGCTAGAAACCTATAGAAGCCACGTAAAAACATGCAACAACAATTAAAGGACGTCTAACTTGTTTTTGCAGCATATGCCTTGTGATGTGATATGGCCAAAAGGATGTGATGAATGAAATATATGTGATGTATGAGATTGATCATGTTCTTGTAATAGGAATCACGACTTGCATGTCGATGAGTATGACAACCGGCAGGAGCCATAGGAGTTGTCTTTATTTTTTGTATGACCTGCGTGTCATTGAATAACGCCATGTAAATTACTTACTTTATTGCTAAACACGTTAGCCATAGAAGTAGAAGTAATCGTTGGCGTGACAACTTCATGAAGACACGATGATGGAGATCATGGTGTCATGCCGGTGACGAAGATGATCATGGTGCCCTGAAGATGGAGATCAAAAGGAGCAAAATGATATTGGCCATATCATGTCACTATTTGATTGCATGTGATGTTTATCATGTTTTACATCTTATTTGCTTAGAACGACGGTAGCTTAAATAAGATGATCCCTCGCAACAATTTCAAGAAAGTGTTCCCCCTGACTGTGCACCGTTGCGAAGGTTCGTTGTTTCGAAGCACCACGTGATGATCGGGTGTGATAGATTCTAACGTTCGAATACAACGGGTGTAAGCCAGATTTACACACGCAATACACTTAGGTTGACTTGACGAGCCTAGCATGTACAGACATGGCCTCGGAACACGGAAGACCGAAAGGTCGAGCATGAGTCGTATAGAAGATACGATCAACATGAAGATGTTCACCGATGTTGACTAGTCCGTCTCACGTGATGATCGGACACGGCCTAGTTGACTCGGACCATGTTTCACTTAGATGACTAGAGGGATGTCTATCTGAGTGGGAGTTCATTGAATAATTTGATTAGATGAACTTTATTATCATGAACTTAGTCTAAAATCTTTACAATATGTCTTGTAGATCAAATGGCCCAGGTTGCCCTCAACTTCAACGCGTTCCTAGAGAAAACCAAGCTGAAAGATGATGGCAGCAACTATACGGACTGGGTCCGGAACCTGAGGATCATCCTCATAGCTGCCAAGAAAGATTATGTCCTAGAAGCACCGCTAGGTGAAGCACCGATCCTAGAGAACCAAGACGTTATGAACGCTTGGCAGCAGCGTGCTGATGATTACTCCCTCGTTCAGTGCGGCATGCTTTACAGCTTAGAACCGGGGCTCCAAAAGCGTTTTGAGCATCACGGAGCATATGAGATGTTCGAAGAGCTGAAAATGGTTTTCCAAGCTCATGCCCGGGTCGAGAGATATGAAGTCTCCGACAAGTTCTTCAGTTGTAAGATGGAGGAAAATAGTTCTGTTAGTGAGCACATACTCAAAATGTCTGGGTTACACAACCGCTTGTCTCAGCTGGGAGTTAATCTCCCGGATGACGCGGTCATTGACAGAATCCTTCAGTCGCTTCCATCGAGCTTCAAGAGCTTTGTGATGAACTTCAATATGCAGGGGATGGAAAAGACCATTCCTGAGGTATATTCAATGCTGAAATCAGCGGAGGTGGAGATCAAAAAGGAACATCAAGTGTTGATGGGGAATAAAACCACTAAGTTCAAGAAAGGCAAGGGTAAGAAGAACTTCAAGAAGGACGGCAAGGGAGTTGCCGCGCCCGGTAAGCCAGTTGCCGGGAAGAAGCCAAAGAATGGACCCAAGCCTGAGACTGAGTGCTTTTATTGCAAGGGAAGTGGTCACTGGAAGCGGAACTGCCCCAAGTACTTAGCGGACAAGAAGGCCGGCAACACGAAAGGTATATGTGATATACATGTTATTGATGTGTACCTTACCAGCACTCGTAGTAGCTCCTGGGTATTTGATACCGGTGCGGTTGCTCATATTTGTAACTCAAAGCAGGAGCTGCGGAATAAACGGAGACTGGCAAAGGACGAGGTGACGATGCGCGTCGGGAATGGTTCCAAGGTCGATGTGATCGCCGTCGGCACGCTACCTCTACATTTACCTACGGGATTAGTTTTAAACCTCAATGATTGTTATTTAGTGCCAGCTTTGAGCATGAACATTGTATCATGATCTCGTTTAATTTGAGATGGCTACTCATTTAAATCCGAGAATAATGGTTGTTCTATTTATATGAGAGATATGTTTTATGGTCATGCCCCGCTGGTTAATGGTTTATTCTTAATGAATCTCGAACGTGATGTTACACATATTCATAGTGTGAATACCAAAAGATGTAAAGTTGATAACGATAGTCCCACATACTTGTGGCACTGCCGCCTTGGTCACATTGGTGTCAAGCGCATGAAGAAGCTCCATGTTGATGGACTTTTAGAGTCTCTCGATTATGAATCATTTGACACATGCGAACCATGCCTCATGGGCAAAATGACCAAGACTCCGTTCTCCGGAACAATGGAGCGAGCAACCAACTTATTAGAAATCATACATACTGATGTGTGCGGTCCAATGAGTGTTGAGGCTCGTGGAGGCTATCGTTATGTTCTCACTCTCACTGATGACTTGAGTATATATGGGTATGTCTACCTAATGAAACACAAGTTTGAGACCTTTGAAAAGTTTAAGGAATTTCAGAGTGAGGTTGAGAATCAACGTGACAGGAAAATAAAGTTCTTACGATCAGATCGTGGAGGGGAATATTTGAGTCACGAATTTGACACGCACTTAAGGAAATGTGGAATAGTTTCACAACTCACGCCGCCTGGAACACCTCAGCGAAATGGTGTGTCCGAACGTCGTAATCGCACTCTATTGGATATGGTGCGATCTATGATGTCTCTTACCGATCTACCGCTCTCATTTTGGGACTATGCTTTAGAGACTGCCGCATTCACTTTAAATAGGGCTCCGTTGAAATCCGTTGAGACGACGCCGTATGAATTATGGTTTGGGAAGAAACCTAAGCTGTCGTTTCTAAAAGTTTGGGGATGCGATGCTTATGTCAAGAAACTTCAACCTGAAAACCTCGAACCCAAGTCGGAAAAATGCGTCTTCATAGGATACCCTAAGGAAACCATTGGGTATACCTTCTACCTCAGATCCGAAGGCAAGATCTTTGTTGCCAAGAACGGGTCCTTTCTGGAGAAAGAGTTTCTCTCGAAAGAAGTAAGTGGGAGGAAAGTGGAACTTGATGAAGTACTACCTCTTGAACCGGAAAGTAGCGCAGCTCAGGAAGATGTTCCTGTGATGCCTGCACTGACTAGAGAGGAAGCTAATGATGATGATCAAGGTACTTCGGATCAAGTTACTGTTGAACTTCGTAGGTCCACAAGGACACGTTCCGCGCCAGAGTGGTATGGCAACCCTGTCTTGGAAATCTTGTTGTTAGACAACGGTGAACCTTCGAACTATGAAGAAGCAATGGCGGGCCCAGATTCCAACAAATGGCTAGAAGCCATGAAATCCAAGATAGGATCCATGTTTGAAAACAAAGTATGGACTTTGACTGACTTGCCCGATGATCGGCGAGCCATAGAAAATAAATGGATCTTTAAGAAGAAGACGGACGCAGATGGTAATGTGACCATCTATAAGGCTCGACTTGTCGCTAAGGGTTATCGACAAGTTCAAGGGGTTGACTACGATGAGACTTTCTCACCCGTAGCGAAGCTGAAGTCCGTCTGAATCATGTTAGCAATTGCCGCATTCTATGATTATGAGATATGGCAAAAGGACGCCAAAACGGCATTCCTTAACGGCTTTCTTAAGGAAGAATTGTATATGATGCAGCCGGAAGGTTTTGTCGATCCTAAGAATGCTAACAAGGTATGCAAGCTCCAGCGCTCCATCTATGGGCTGGTGCAAGCATCTCGGAGTTGGAACATTCGATGTGATGAGATGATCAAAGCGTTTGGGTTTACACAGACTTATGGAGAAGCCTGTGTTTACAAGAAAGTGAGTGGGAGCTCTGTAGCATTTCTCATATTATATGTGGATGACATACTAGTGATGGGAAATGATATAGAATTCTTGGAAAGTATAAAGGCCTACTTGAATAAGTGTTTTTCAATGAAGGACCTTGGAGAAGCTGCTTACATATTAGGCATCAAGATCTATAGAGATAGATCAAGACGCCTCATTGGTCTTTCACAAAGTACGTACCTTGACAAGATATTGAAGAAGTTCAATATGGATCAGTCCAAGAAGGGGTTCTTGCCTGTATTGCAAGGTGTGCAATTGAGCACGGCTCAATGCCCGACCACGACAGAAGATAGAGAAAAGATGAGTGTCATCCCCTATGCCTCGGCCATAGGGTCTATTATGTATGCCATGCTGTGTACCAGACCTGATGTAAACCTTGCCGTAAGTTTGGTAGGAAGGTACCAAAGTAATCCCGGCATGGAACACTGGACAGTGGTCAAGAACATCCTGAAGTACCTGAAAAGGACTGAGGATATGCTTCTCGTTTATGGAGGTGATGAAGAGCTCGTCGTAAAGGGTTACGTCGATGCTAGCTTCGACACAGATCTGGATGACTCTAAGTCACAAACCGGATACGTGTATATTTTGAATGGTGGGGCAGTAAGCTGGTGCAGTTGCAAGCAAAGCGTCGTGGCGGGATCTACATGTGAAGCGGAGTACATGGCGGCCTCAGAGGCTGCACAAGAAGCAATCTGGGTGAAGGAGTTCATTACTGACCTAGGAGTTATTTCCAATGCGTCGGGCCCGATGACTCTCTTCTGTGACAACACTGGAGCTATTGCCCTTGCCAAGGAGCCTAGGTTTCACAGGAAGACCAGGCATATCAAGCGTCGCTTCAACTCCATTCGTGAAAGTGTTCAAAATGGAGACATAGATAATTGTAAAGTACATACGGACCTGAATGTAGCAGATCCGTTGACTAAACCTCTCCCTAGAGCAAAACATGATCAACACCAGAACTCTATGGGTGTTCGATTCATCACAATGTAACTAGATTATTGACTCTAGTGCAAGTGGTAGACTGTTGGAAATATGCCCTAGAGGCAATAATAAAATGGTTATTATTATATTTCCTTGTTCATGATAATTGTCTATTGTTCATGCTATAATTGTGTTATCCGGAAATCGTAATACATGTGTGAATACATAGACCACAACATGTCCCTAGTGAGCCTCTAGTTGACTAGCTCGTTGATCAACAGATAGTCATGGTTTCCTGACTATGGACATTGGATGTCATTGATAACGGGATCACATCATTAGGAGAATGATGTGATGGACAAGACCCAATCCTAAGCATAGCACAAAAGATCGTGTAGTTCGTTTGCTAGAGCTTTTCCAAATGTCAAGTATCATTTCCTTAGACCATGAGATTGTGCAACTCCCGGATACCGTAGGAGTGCTTTGGGTGTGCCAAACGTCACAACGTAACTGGGTGACTATAAAGGTGCACTGCGGGTATCTCCGAAAGTATCTGTTGGGTTGGCACGAATCGAGACTGGGATTTGTCACTCCGTATGACGGAGAGGTATCTCTGGGCCCACTCGGTAATGCATCATCATAATGAGCTCAATGTGACCAAGTGTTTGGTCACAGGATCATGCATTTGGTACGAGTAAAGTGACTTGCCGGTAACGAGATTGAACAAGGTATTGGGATACCGACGATCGAATCTCGGGCAAGTAACGTACCGATTGACAAAGGGAATTGCATACGAGATTGATTGAATCCTCGACATCGTGGTTCATCCGATGAGATCATCATTGAACATGTGGGAGCCAACATGGGTATCCAGATCCCGCTGTTGGTTATTGACCGGAGAGTCGTCTCGGTCATGTCTGCATGTCTCCCGAACCTGTAGGGTCTACACACTTAAGGTTCGGTGACGCTAGGGTTGTAGAGATATTAGTATGCGGAAATCCGAAAGTTGTTCGGAGTCCCGGATGAGATCCCGGACGTCACGAGGAGTTCCGGAATGGTCCGGAGGTGAATAATTATATATAGGAAGTCAGGTTTCGGCCATCGGGAAAGTTTCGGGGGTCACCGGTATTGTACCGGGACCATCGGAAGGGTCCTGGGGGTCCACCGGGTGGGGCCACCTATCCCGGAGGGCCCCATGGGCTGAAGTGGGGAAGGGAACTAGCCCCTGGTGGGCTGGTGCGCCCCCCTTGGGCCTCCCCTGCCCCTAGGGTTGGAAACCCTAGGGGTGGGGGGCGCCCCACTTGGCTTGGGGGGCAAGCCACCCCCTTGGCCGCCGCCCCCCTTGGAGATGGGATCTCCCAGGGCCGGCGCCCCCCCCAGGGGGCCTATATAAAGAGGGGGGAGGGAGGGCAGCCGCACCACAGCCCCTGGCACCTCCCTCTCCCTCCCGTGACACCTCTCCTGTTGGGGAACGTAGTAATTTCAAAAAAATTCCTACGCACACGCAAGATCATGGTGATGCATAGCAACGAGAGGGGAGAGTGTTGTCCACGTACCCTCGTAGACCGACAGCGGAAGCGTTATCACAACGCGGTTGATGTAGTCGTACGTCTTCACGATCCGACCGATCAAGTACCGAACGCACGGCACCTCCGAGTTCTACACACGTTCAGCTCGATGACGTCCCTCGAACTCCGATCCAGCCGAGTGTTGAGGGAGAGTTTCGTCAGCACGACGGCGTGGTGACGATGATGATGTTCCACCGACGCAGGGCTTCGCCTAAGCTCCGCAACGGTATTATCGAGGTGTAATATGGCGGAGGGGGGCACCGCACACGGCTAAGAGATCTCAAGGATCAATTGTTGTGTCTCTGGGGTGCCCCCCTGCCCCCGTATATAAAGGAGCAAGGGGGAGGCAGCCGGCCAAGGGGAGAGGCGCGCCATAGGGGGGAGTCCTACTCCCACCGGGAGTAGGACTCCTCCTTTCCTTGTGGGAGTAGGAGAAGGGAAGGGGAAAGGAGAAAGAAGGAAGGGTGCGCCCCCCTTCCCTAGTCCAATTCGGATCAGACCATGGGGAGGGGTGCGGCCACCTTTTGAGGCCTTTCTCTCCTTTCCCGTATGGCCCACTAAGGCCCAATACGAATTCCCGTAACTCTCCGGTACTCCGAAAAATACCCGAATCACTCGGAACCTTTCCGAAGTCCGAATATAGTCGTCCAATATATCGATTTTTACGTCTCGACCGTTTCGAGACTCCTCGTCATATCCCCGATCTCATCCGGGAGTCCGAGCTCCTTCGGTACATCAAAACTCAATAAAACTGTCATCGTAACGTTAAGCGTGCGGACCCTACGGGTTCGAGAACTATGTAGACATGACCGAGACACGTCTCCGGTCAATAACCAATAGCGGGACCTGGATGCCCATATTGGCTCCCACATATTCTACGAAGATCTTTATTGGTCAGACCGCATAACAACATACGTTGTTCCCTTTGTCACCGGTATGTTACTTGCCCGAGATTTGATCGTCGGTATCTCGATACCTAGTTCAATCTCGTTACCGGCAAGTCTCTTTACTCGTTCCATAACACATCATCCCGCAACTAACTCATTAGTCACAATGCTTGCAAGGCTTATAGTGATGTGCATTACCGAGTGGGCCCAGAGATACCTCTCCGACAATTGGAGTGACAAATCCTAATCTCGAAATACGCCAACCCAACAAGTACCTTTGGAGACACCTGTAGAGCACCTTTATAATCACCCATTTACGTTGTGACGTTTGGTAGCACACAAAGTGTTCCTCCGGTAAACGGGAGTTGCATAATCTCATAGTTATAGGAACATGTATAAGTCATGAAGAAAGCAATAGCAACATACTAAACGATCGAGTGCTAAGCTAACGGAATGGGTCAAGTCAATCACGTCATTCTCCTAATGAGGTGATCTCGTTAATCAAATGACAACTTATGTCTATGGCTAGGAAACATAACCATCTTTGATTAACGAGCTAGTCAAGTAGAGGCATACTAGTGACACTCTGTTTGTCTATATATTCACACATGTATTATGTTTCCGGTTAATACAATTCTAGCATGAATAATAAACATTTATCATGATATAAGGAAATAAATAATAACTTTATTATTGCCTCTAGGGCATATTTCCTTCATCTCCCTCTCGCTGAGCTTGGCGAAGCCCTGCCGAGATCCCCGCTACTTCCACCACCACGCCGTCGTGCTGCTGGATCTCCATCAACCTCTCCTTCCCCCTTGCTGGATCAAGAAGGAGGAGATGTCTTCCCAACCGTACGTGTGTTGAACGCGGAGGTGCCGTCCGTTCGGCCCTCGGTCATCGGTGATTTGGATCACGACGAGTACGACTCCATCAACCCCGTTCACTTGAACGCTTCCGCTCGCGATCTACAAGGGTATGTAGATGCACTCATCTCTCTCGTTGCTAGATGACTCCATAGATTGATCTTGGTGATGCATAGAAAATTTTAAATTTCTGCTACGATCCCCAACACTACTCGGCTACGGCGGTTAAGAGTCCTTCGCGATCTCCATGTCGGCTTGTCTAGGACCCCAAGCCGACTTCCTCTGCCTCAGGATACCGTAGGCAGGGTAGCTGGCCTGGTGGGCCTCTACTTGTCCTGGTGAGCCGACTTCCGATGGCCTTACGTATCCCTAGTACATGACACCGCCAGTGGTCCCTTAATTAGTCCTTGAACTCGACCGCTTCCCGATTGAGGTTGAACTGAGTGTGTCGTCTTTGAAATGCGCGACTAGTTCTCGGTCGATTCTTGAAAGGCAAATATTGCACCGACTCGCGTGCGAGGATGAAATGTAACTCCATGCGCCGAACACTGAAAGCCAGCGTGGGAAAGATGGAGCCGACCACGCAAGACATGTGATGCATATGACTGCAGTCTGAACACATCGCTCCGACGACACAACGGCTTCGACTTTGACCGCGAGCATCCACTGATTACCTCTGCAGGACGCGACACGAAAAGTGTCGGTATCGTCCGGTGCGAGAATGGTATAGTTTTTACCGATATGACGAACAAGGGCACTCGTGTTTATTTATTTTTTGATTATCTTAGAGTCAATGTTATGAAATGCTTGTCAGCTCACATATTTTTGTATATAAAACGAGATGCTATTATCTCGACGAACAGCTCCACCATTATCTGTACGATTGTCTTATGACCTAGCCACGCCAGAGTAGTGTCACCATGTGTGACAAGGAGAAAAAAGAAAGGCCGTCAACCCAATGGAGGCATTGACCTGAAAGTCATGGACGCGGGTCTTGCAAACAAAACGAAAGTCTCCTCTCAAAAACGAAGAAACAAAACGAAAGTCGCGCTCTACGTGCACAGCTCCATCACAAAAGCAAAACCAAGGCCTCGCACGCCGAAACCAACAAACAAATCGGACACCAACAATTCTGGATATGGTCCAAGTCTAAAGCTACCCATTCTGCCTTTCTTTCTCTCCGTTGTTTTTGCAAGCCCTGTTTTCTTTGTGTCGACTGCGTAGCACGTAGCGGATGAGCGGATGACAGGCAGCGTCGACGCGCGCAGCACTCCCTCGCGGCCGGCGGTCGCCGCCCCCTTTCGCCGAGCTGGCGAGCAGTGCAGACATGTCGTGTCGACCTCCTTTCCATTTGTCGACCCCACGAGCAAAGCAAAGCAAAAGCTAGCTGGATGGATGGATAGAGCCCGTTCGTGCCTGTCTCGTGGGACGGGACGGCAACGCTACAATGGAACTAGACAACTCGTACTCGTACTAGTAGATGATAGCTAGCGAGAGAGGGATGGATGCATTATAGGTCTCCAGATGTTCATCCATTGGTTATCTGTAAGTTGTTTACCAGCTGCTGCTGCTGCTGCCAGTTGTGGGTGGAACAACCGAGGTGGTACAGTACGTGGAGATTAGATGAGGGAGCCGGTTGTCCATTAGTGGCGAGGCTCTCTCTAGTCGGGGCAGGATGGGATTGGAGGGGATGAGACCGGGCAATGGCGAACTGCCTGCTCGCTTGTCGGTGAGTGGGTGGTGGGCGGGCAGGTTCGGTCCAAATCTTTAGCTTAAATTACACAGCTGCAGCTGCACGCACATACTCTACATACATACGTACGCCTCAAGATAAGATAAGGGTCGCAAAGCCATGCCATGCCATTTGTTTTATGTCACGGGCAAGTAAAAAGCTCCTCTCCCTCTCTCTCTATTCTTTTTCGGAGGAATCAAGAGACACATAGGAAAAATGGCACTGCGAATAATCGTACACAGAAGCTAATATTTCACACGGATGATTCCGCTTCAAAAGTACTTTTTCGTAAAGAAGAAACTCTTAGAGCAACTTCAATGGGACGACCCACTTCGTCCGTGGCTGTCCGTTTGGGTCGGCGCGTTCTGTCCGCGCCGACTCAAACGGACGCGTGTCCGTTTTTCGTCCGCGGGCGACCCATTCCCATTTTTGAGCCTGACTTGCGTCGGCGCGGACACGCGACGGACGCGCGCGCTCGCCTACTCCTGTCCCCGGCCCGCTGGTCTGTGGCACATTTGCCTCCCCTCTCACCCCCCGGCCAACAAGCAACGCTCGCCCCGCCTCCTCCGTCACCGACGCCGCCGTCCATTTTTGCCGGCGATTCTTCCAGCTGCCGCCCCTGCCCCAGTCGCCCGCCGCCGCCGTTTTGCCGCCGGAGAGCAAACTCGTTCCCACCGCCGCTTCCCCACCGCACAGCCGCCCGCGACCAAGAAGACGCCTCGCCGCCCCGCCACATTCGACCGGCACGCTCGTCGGACGCCGTCACACTCGTCGGACGCTGGCAGGGCAGCTAGCTGGTCTGTGGGCGCCGCGTCTCCCCTCGCCGGCCGTCTCCCGCAAGCTGTTCGACAGTTTGCCAAGGTACGAAAATGGACTCTGCCGACGAGTTCTTTTTCCACAATTTCCTTTGCGACTCCGACGATTCATCGTCCGATGACGAGGAGGAGATATTGGTTGCCGTGTTGGTCCATCACCACCTCAACAACCAGCGGACGTTGTTCCGTGGCTTCATTCCGGGCCACCTTCCAGCGTTGAATCGTAACCGAGAGAGCGGGCATTTCCTTCTCTGGAAGGACTACTTTGATACAACAAACCCGTTGTTCAAACATCACAAATTCCGCTGCCGGTTCCGTATGAGTAGGCATGTTTTCAACCGTATTAGAGAGGGAGTGGTCGGCTATGATGACTACTTCGAGTGCAAAGAGGATGCCGTCGGCAAGATTGGTTTCTCCTCTTATCAGAAATGCACTGCCGCCATCCGAATGCTTGCATACGGAGTGCCCGGTGATCTCATTGACGAGTACGTCCGTATGAGCGAGTCTACATGCCTAGAGTCCTTGTATAAGTTCTGCAAGGCTTTGATTGTTGTGTTTGGCCCTGAGTACTTGAGAGAGCCGACAGCTGAAGATACAACCCGTTTGTTGGCGATGAATGCCAGCAGGGGCTTCCTGGGGATGCTTGGCAGCATAGACTGCATGCACTGGGAGTGGAAGAACTGCCCTTCTGCTTGGCAAGGGCAATATAAGGGATATGTCAGGGCTTGCACTGTCATACTAGAGGCCGTGGCGTCTCAAGATCTCTGGATCTGGCACTCTTTCTTTGGCATGGCTGGATCACACAATGATATCAACGTGCTTCAGCGCTCGCCGGTGTTTGCTAGGCTTGCCGAAGGCAACAGCCCACCGGTGAACTTTACTGTCAACGACCATAACTACGACAAAGGGTACTATTTGGGTGACGGTATCTATCCTCAGTGGACCACTATTGTCAAGACAATACCCAACCCTGTCGGAGAGAAAAGAAAAAGATTTGCACAAGAGAAAGAGAGTGCTAGAAAGGATGTCGAGCGTGCCTTTGGTGTTTTGCAATCTCGATGGGGGCATCGTTCGGTATCCTGCTAATACTATGGGAGGTGATGACTGCTTGTGTGATCATGCACAATATGATAGTAGAAGACGAGCATCCAAAACGTTTGTACGATCAAGGCTTTCAGTTTCAGGATGAGAATGTTGTGCCTGAGCATGGAGTAGCGGCAACATTTGAGGAGTTCACTCAGTTTCATGAAGACATGCGTGATTGGAAAACTCACATGCAACTGCAAAATGGTTTGGTTGAGTATATGTGGACTCATGTTGGCAACCAATAGATGTATCTTCTTTTATTCGTTTGCAAAACTATGTGAAACATTTTTATTTATATTTGGCTTGTAAAAACTATACTATTTATTTGGGCGGCTAAACTATTTCACTTGTTATTTCATTTCACAATATGTTTGAATGCAAATCAATGTAAAATTGGATGGCCAGCCGGCCACGCCTGCACATATGGGTCGGCGCGTTGGGTGCGCTGCCGACCCATATGAAAAACAGGGCGGACACCGGGTGGGCGGCCGACTTAAATGGACAAAAGGCAAACGAAATCGCGGTCCGCTTGGATCGGCCGTTGTAGTTGCTCTTAAGTATATTGAACCGACGAATCCCTGCCGAGAGAGAGAGAGTGGTCGTATAAAACACTATTATTCGATCGTTTGTTTGTTGGCACGACACGAGAAGGACGAAGAGGAGGACACGTAGTGTAACCGAATATTCCTCCCGCAACTATGAAAAATGCCCCTCCTCTCTCTCCGATACCCATTTTTCTCCCTCCCTCGGCCGTCCTAAATTCAGCCACCAACAAACTAATCAAATGAAACCCCCGCCGCTCCCTCTTTCTCTCATCTTAGCCGTCCGTCCTCCGATCCGACGGCTAGCGTCTCGTCCCCACCAACCCGGGCACCCCCAAAAAGGAGCCGAGGGGAAGAAAACAGCCCGCCCACAAAGCGAACAAATCTGGGAGGTTAAATAAAAAGGGGCGCGTGATATCCGAGGCAAATCCGGATGCTTCCAAGCTCCAACCCGCACCATACCACCCCACCCCCCACCCCAGGGCAGGGACCCCCACCCCCACCGCTGCCTCCTCCTCCGGTCCTTCCCCTCCCCTCCTCGATCCCTCAGCCAGGTCGCCTCCCCCCACCTCGCTCCGCACCTGGATTGGCGCCTCTCCCTGCGCCGCGGAGTTCTTGATTCGCCGGGGAGAGATCGGCCATCATTCGCCGGCGCCGGATAGGTGGGTTCACCGCTCTACTTTTTGCGCCCGTTGGTTGGGGATTTCTTCTTGATTTGTGGGGAGGAAAAGGGTCGGGATTCTTGATGCGCTTTGCTCCTCGTCCCGGGCCATCATGGGGCTGGGCGCAAAGATTGCTTCTTTTGCTTCGGTTGATTATTATATCATCATGCGTGATAGAGCCGTTGTTTTGAATCTTTTTTATTGGATTTTGTTTACTCAGTGCTGTTCAAGCGAGCCTCCTCCTCCGCTGACCTCCATGGATCGCAGGCTGGGGATTGCCTCCATGGTTTCTGCTCGAGCTGTTTCGTCCCTGCTCATGCATCGCGTCCGCGTGTCCGTCCCTTTCCCCGTCTCGATTTGCTCGGCGGAGCGGCATTCCCTTGGATTCTTGCGGGGCCGGTTCCCTTCCGCGGCCATCCCTTCCCCCGTCGCTTCCGCTTGTTTCCAGCACCGGATAGGTCAACAAAAATCCAAACATTTCCACCGATTTGTTCGTTTCGTTTGCCGGGCTGTTTAGCTGCCGAATTAATTAACTAATTTCCCCAGCTTTCTCCTGCCTTTCGGCGGATTTGCTGCCCCGATTTGGGCGGAAATTTGCGTGCTTCTGCTGCTGCTACTCTCAGCACCAAATTAGGGGGCCTGCTCTGCTTTCCCCTGTTTAGAATGGCTTGAAATGCGGACGCCCGCTCGCCAGATTCTTCTGGTTTTGGGGAAAGCTAAAAATAGCCGTCGCTGTCCCTGAAAAAATGGTGGTGGTTCCATGCCGTAACCAGCCCCTCCATTTGTTTCTCGGCTCGCCCGCCGGTTTCCCCTGAAACGAAGCAACAGAAAACAATGGAGGGACAGCGCGTCCGCCATGTGTAACCGATGCGATGCTTTGTTTGATTGCAATGCAAAGGTGCGTGTGAAAGGAGGCAGAGTGGGTAGCGGCGGCGGCGCCCTGCGTGTGTAAAGATTTGGGGGCTTTGCGTGATTCTCTCCCAGGTTTCTTCTTGATTCAGGTATTTGGGGTTGTTGCAGCTCTTCCTTTTTGACGAGCTGTCCTTAGAATCCAAGGAAGCCTCCTCCCTCCTTTAATTTATACCTCCCTTTGGACTTTGGTGGTGTCTCCCACCATTGTTATCCTTGTGTTGTGTGTTAGTTACATGGCTGGTTTTCCATTTTCGTGTTGCGATTAGGCGCGGTTCATGGTGCTGATCTGTTAGATGGTTTGGTAATTCTGGCGGAGAAAGTCTTGAATTTTGTTTCCGTTGTTTGAAACCCATGGTTACAACTCTGTGGAATGCGGACTTTTAACCAACTGACCTAACTTGTGGCCAAACTTGTCTGTGCAGGTAGGCAGGCAGGCAGTTTTCCAGAGGCTGTTTCTTGCGATTTTGGGAGGAGAACATTTGATCCGAGTGTTGGTCCCAGGTCAAAGTGGGAGCCAGAGATTTTGTCTCTTGATGCTTTAGAGGCGTTGTTTCTCCAGTTCTGATGGAAGCCAAGGGCGCGGGCGAGCGGGATGCTCTGATTGACCTGGAGAGTGGGAACAGCGTTGTTATCAGCGAGCATGGCCATGGAATGGATGCTAATTTTGCGGTGAGCCCACCCAGAACACCGCCAAATGGCGGGCTGAATCGCGTCATGCACACCAAGGATGACGGGAATCAGCACATGGATTGTTCCTCGCCCGCCATGGAAACCGCTTCCAAGAATGGAGATGACAGGAAGTCCGAAGGGGAGGAGAAGCTGGGCCTTCTGGACAGTTCTGGAGGTGAGAAGGCAAAGAAGAAGCGGTCCAGCTCCAAGAAGCCCCCGCGGCCACCGAGGCCGCCGACGCATTTGCCGTTGGATGCTTCTGACCAGAAGCTCCTCAACGAGCTGAATGAGCTTGCTTTGTTGAAGCGGGCAAGGATTGAGCGGATGAAGGCTTTGAAGAAGATGAAGAATGGCAAACAGGGTTCCTCAAATAGCAATTTTTGTCCCATGATCATCACCATTATCTTCTGCCTCGTCATACTCTGGCAAGGTATACCAAATTAGTTACAAAAGTATTATCACTGCTATCTCATATACATATGTCATGCTTGTATGGAAGAACATAATTTAGTTTACAAATGAAGCAAAACCTTTCTTGGTCCTGAGATTAACTTTGTCAAATGCAAATTTCCCTGTGATAAATTTTATATACTTGACAATTAATCATATCAAATCTTTGGTACATAGCATGAATCTAGGCAGTATTGTTATTCGTTCATTAGAATTTACCTTATTTTAACAGCCAGTTCTATTATTGAGCAATCAACTGTATATATATCAGACTCTTAATTAATGTTCACATTATAGTTTCTTACCATGCCCTTGCTTGTCAAATTGTTCATCCATGGCATTTATGCAAGAGTTAATGTTTAGTTTAGACATAGTTGCGGATGGCATATTTTTTACATTGGGCAATGCAAAGATCCACTTGTGTGGTATATATATTGATTCAAGTAGTCAAACACTACATACTGTTAACTGTTTGTTAAGCCATGTTGACCAAAAAGCCGTTGGTCTTCAGGGAAAATTGGCACACTAAAATCCCTTGTTTTTCTACACTACAGGGTTTTGCTCCAGGCAAGCATCTGGAGTAAGCTTCCACGGATCACCTGAATCTTCAGTTAGAGAGCATAGCAGCCTGATCTCCATCCGGTTCTACAAGAAGAACCATTCTAACGTCAGACCTCACGGTTCCACCTCCGCGGCTCCCAAGTATGCAAACTCAGTCAATTTCCAAACAATGCATCTCATTGAAACCCGAAATCTCAAGATCTGGAGCCTCTCCCATTTCGTTTGTACCAACCATGCTATGATGTGCTGCTGATGCCTTTGCTTTCCTTCAACCTCTGCAGCAACTACGAGACGCACCACCGGGGCTGGAGATCCGTCCCGAGGGGGGAACGGCCGCGGCACGAGCACGTCGGCCGGGCATGACCGCCGGCCGTGCCAAGGCCCCCGCCGACACGCCCTCCCGCTCGCCGCCATTTTGAAAGCTCCCCCACGACAGGCTGGCCGATGTAAATCCGAGGCTTTGTTTAGCGCCCCTCGAGGAGGCCTCGCTGTAAATGAACCTTCTCTAGCGTGTGTTGCGCGCTCCCCCGGGTTCCACGCTGCTAACCAACCGGTGGAGTGGACTTCCCGGCGGCCATGGCGGCACCTGGTAAGTCAGTCCCGAGCGCAAGCTGTATGATGACGGTGATGGTTTCAATCAATCAATAATACTAATAAGGCTTGCTAGTTGGTGGTGATGATAATAGTAGTCTAATCTGATCTGGTCCTGAACTGAAGCCAGTGTGGCTCACACTGTTGACTGTTGAGGGTTGAGAGAGTGTCACTGGCTCTGGGGTCTGGGCGGTGGCGCTGGGCGGTGTAGATCCCTACGCTGTACGTGTACAGCACGGCGGTTGCATTTGTTATTTGTGTACAATTTCAATAATGGAATGTCAATGATGATGGTTAAGCAAGCAATCAGATTCGATTCAGATCCAGCGGTGCTTCTTGTCTCTCTCTCACTCTCTCGTCGCGTGTGTTTCTCATGGTCATGGTAGACCTCCTCACATGGCGTTGCGCGCTGAGCGGCCGGCAAATCTTGGGCACATGGCATTAAGTACGCCTGCTTAACATGAGATGGCTTGAGTGCTCTGTCGGTGCTATGACTCTCCGGTTCTGGAGCGCTCTCTAAGGGTACACAGGTTTGACTGCTGATTATATTTATGAAGATACTACGACTATGGTACTGTGAAGGTGCTTTTTGCGAAAGTTTCCAATGTCCAAAGTAAGCAAACTCGCAATACAAGTGTGAGAAATCTACCGTGGGAACTCATCATGTAGGATTGACTATGGATTCGAGCCATCGCTCATGGTTTCATAAAATCAGTATGATGGCTTAAGTGCTTTGTCGGTGCTATGACTGTCTCTTAGATCCTGGATTCGAGAGTACACAAGTTTGACTGCTGATTCACTACATAATTTATTTGTGAAGATAGACTATAGTACTGTGGAGGTACTTGTTGAAAAAATTGGCATGCTGAGTTCCAGGATCTTTTGCCATGTCGGAATTCATGCAGGCTTGGGGGGGGGGGGGGGGGGCTTTTCCCATGTCCTTTCTGGGATTTACATACTAATTCACTGTGCAACTCTACTGCAATGGATGGTTTGGACAATTTTGTCCATATAGTGTCCATTTAACTGAGGTCAACAAATTTATCCGGACCGGCCTAGGCGTCTGGAATCCCACAAACCGGCAACAAAGTGCGGGAGGTTTGTGGGAGTCTGGACGTTGACACATTGGACTTTGGCAATTCGGAGTCATCCTAAAGCTCCTCTCTCGCTGCTCTCTGCGTCTTATTCATGCCGATGAAGCGAACGTGGCTAGACAGGGCGGCAAGGCTACTCGCATTAATGTCGGCTAATCGGCCGTCGGCCTACCCGACATTCACAGAGTGAACCCGCCCTTAAGGTTTTTGAAGTCGTTTGAGCCGCCCGAGGGTGGAAACCACCGCTCATTGTTGTCGTTAGGAAAGAAGAACATTCTCCACCTTGCAGAGGAACATGTATAACATGTATGACGAAGATTCAACTGGTGAAGACCCACCTCCACTTGCTCCTTGTCGACGGTAAACAAACACAGTGCGGGAAGGGACAAAGCCCAGATAACTTATTCAACGAAGAGGTCATTGCTGCCATATCAACTCCTTACTCTAATCATTGCCTCTTAGCCGCTTCTCTCACCCCAAATGAGTTTCTCTTAGGTACTCCCTTTGTCGTATAAATATAAGATGTTATTACAGCGTATAAATATAAGATGTTATTACAATGATTGAGGAGAAGGATCTTTCGCCGGGGGCAGCCTTGGTTGTGGAGATCAAACGCCTACTGAAGGGAGCACACCATATCTGTGATACGTCACTCTCGCAATTCGGTCGTTCATAGCTTAGCTCAAATGGGACATAATTCACTCGTACTGATGTTTGGTTGAGGTTTGTTCCTCAAGAAATTCATGTGTTGACTCAAAACGTTTTGTAATTATCATGATTAAGCAACAAAATTCTTTTTCTCATAAAAAGCAACTTATATTATAGGACGGAGGGACTAGAACGGAAGGCTTCTCAGATGTCTCTCGCTGCCCATACTTTGAGTTCGTTTTTTCTTTTGAATTTTTTAGATAGTTTTTTAGGTAAAGATAGTTTTTTTTCTTTTGATTATTTTTAGGGGGGAAAGCTAAGTTTTATTAATCAAAAGCCACTTGAAGCGGGATACAATAAGGATCGTGGAGGTGAAACCAAACATGGCGCCCCTTGTCAGAGAATTCGGAAACTTAGCTAAACTATCTACTTCTTTATTTGCCATTCATTCTTTGAAGGTAAATTTGCAGTTAAGATTGACCGCTCGCTGCTTGCACTCTCTTGCGACACTCTCATAGTTGCCGCTAGGGTTGCCAACACTTTGATTAACTTGGACATTAAGAGGGATACAAGCTGGGTCATGCGGAGAGAAAAGCCACAAGTGGCGACCCTGATCAAGCAACAAAGAGTGTTTGGCAAGGTTCTTCGATCAAGTTTTGAATGACTTTCTAGTCAGATCGTTCCTGCGTTTCGGATATCCAGTCTCATTCGAAGCTTTAGACAAGGGTGCTATTGAGATATTGGGCCCTTATGGTATCTCGTACACATTCCGACGATTCGATTCATCTCAATCTTGAAGGAAGAGATCGAGGATTCCAAGTTCTTTTACCCCACTCAGAAAAAGTTTTCCGCCGGACGACTCGTAGGGGGTGAGAAGGGCCCTGACTCCATCCCAAACAGTGTACTACTATCGGCCCTACCAGGCAATATCTACCTACACAAGCTCGATCCATCAATATTCGATGCTCTACTTTTTTATAAATAAAGGAGAGAATGAGTTCGTGTCAATTTGAATTAGGCTGGGCTTCAAAACCAGGCCCAACATTGGGCCTTTGAGAGACCGCCGATCCAATTTAGGCGGCCTGAAGGGTACCCGTGGCTTACACAAACGCGGCCCCTACTCTCTGTTGGACCTTCGAAGTTTTGGCTGCGCGCCATGTGTTCGACCAAATGCCGCCTCCTGCTCAGGCGGCTCCACGACCGCCATTTCTCCACCGCCCCGCCACCTAACCACCGGAAGAGCAACCCGCAAGTCACCATCCGGTGGCCGGAGCGATACAGGCCCTCTACCGATGCCGGAGACACGGCGAGGGCCCATGAGGCCACCGTCAGGAGGCTCGCGGCGGCAGGCGACGTGGACGGCGTCCAGTACGCCCTGCAGGAGATGCGGCTGCGCGGGGTGGCGTGCCCCGAGGGGGCCCTCGTCGCCGCCATCTGCGCCTTCGCCCGCGCCGGCGCGGCCGACCGCGCGCTCAAGACGTTCTACCGCGCGCACGACCTGGGGTGCGCGGCGCCCACCGTGCGGGTGTATAACCACCTGCTCGACGCGCTGCTCCGGGAGAACCTGGTCGGTGCGGTGGTGCCGGTCTACGACAACATGAGGAAGGCCGGCGTCGAGCCCAACGTGTACACCTACAACCTGCTCATGAAGGCGCTGTGCCAGAACGACCGGGTCGACGCCGCGCGCAAGATGCTCGACGAAATGGCCAGGAAGGGCTGCCAGCCAGACGCGGTGAGCCATACGACGATCGTTTCTGCGCTGTGCAAGCTGGGCAGGGTGGACGAGGCCAGGAGGGTCGTGGCAGAGACGGTGCCTGTGTGCTCATCGTACAATGCCGTCGTTCACGCGCTCTGCAGGCAGTTCAGGATGCTGGAGGTGCTCTCGGTTATCGACGAGATGATTCACCGGGGACTGCACCCAGAACCTGCCACGTACACAAGCATAGTCGATGCGCTCTGCAAGGCCGGGGAGCTGAGGATGGCTTGCGCCATTTTGGCTAGGATGGTAACCGAAGGTTGTGCTCCAAATGTTCAAACATTCACTGTGTTGGTCAAAGGGTTCTTCGATGATGGAAAGGCGCATGACGCGATTGGCATGTGGAATTGGATGGTGGCTGAAGGATGGGCACCAACGACAATCTCTTACAATGTTCTCATCCGTGGCCTTTGCCACACTGGTGATCTAAAGAGGGCATCGTCTGTTTTCACTGGCATGGAGCAAAACGGTTGTTTTCCTGATGTAAGGACCTATTCTACTCTCATTGACGGATTCTCCAAAGCTGGGGACCTAGATGGTGCCATGTCAATATGGAATGACATGACAAATGCTGGTTTCAAGCCAAACGTTGTTGTTTATACAAATATGGTGGATGTGCTTTGCAAGAAGGCGATGTTTGATCAGGCAGAGAATCTCATTGATAAGATGTCGATGGAAAATTGTCCTCCTAACACATTGACATTCAACACCTTGATCAGAAGCCTGTGTGAATGCGGAAGAGTGGGAAGAGCCTTGAGTGTGTTCCATGGTATGGGAAGATATGGATGCTCTCCAAACGACAGGACTTACAATGAGTTGCTTCATGGTCTTTTCAGGGAAGGAAACTGCGAAGACGCTCTTCGAATGCTGATCGAGATGCTAAACCATGGGCTTGAGTTGACTCTAGTATCTTACAACACTACTATTAGTGGTCTGTGCCAGATGGGAAGGAACAAAGAAGCTATAATTCTTCTCGGGAGGATGATAGTCCAACAAATTCAACCAGATGCATTCACTTTCAATGCGATAATTCACGCTTACTGCAAGGAAGGGAATGTCAAGGCTGCTGCTTGGATGTTAGGTCGAATGAATGCAGTTAATTGTCCACGCAACATAGTTGCATACACAAGTCTGATGTCAGGGCTGTGCAGTCAGCACAGGTTGGATGATGCCATGGTCTATCTCTTGAAGATGTTATATGAAGGTATATGTCCAAATGAAGCAACATGGAATGTGTTGGTCCGTGGGATATTTACACACATGGGCACCATCGGACCAATGCACTTGATTGAGCATATTTACGAAGATTTATAAGAGTAGCCCTAGAGAACTTCGACAAACCTCAGGCACCACCAGACCAACGTACTTGATTGAGCATATCATTGAAGATTTATAAGCATGTACTCGGACAGTCCAGTGGTGCTATCATCGGACAAGCAGCAAGTCTCTTTGATAGTTCACGAGGTATGCTATTTCTGATAATACTAATGATCTTTTGATGTTATAAATATATGTCTCAAGGATTCATCAGAGGCACCATTCAGATTTGCAAGCTGCTATCTTCAGTTTGGTCGGTATGTAATATGTGCATGATGAATATACTTTGGGACATAACGATATAGTCTGGGACTGAGTCGATCATGTTCTCCCTTGCATATTGGCCCTCGCGTAGTCTGGCGTACACGACATTAATAGAAATTGTCCGTTGGTCAAAATACGCGGCCTAGCACAAAAATCTGTTTTAATTGTTATCTGTGCGCCACACATGTAAATTTCAAAGAGTGGGGCGGAATTTTTTTTGGGGGGGGGGGGGGGGGGGGATATACATACGCAATGCACCACACAATATGCATTTTATTGCTTTTATGTAGTCTTGATTACCAACGTTCAATAGTAGATTTACAATAGTATTCCGGCATGTGACCTAACAAAACACATAGCTTTACTTTGCTTTGTTCGCAGCCCTCTGACCCTCCAATGCTTTGTATACTTTGTCAATCTCAGGCTGCACATGAAGAACAATGAATTAGAATTACTCAAAAGAAGTAAGAGAGGACATGGACGAAGACCAAGAAGTCAGCTCTACAACATATGGACCACAAGGTTGGCTCTGTATGCTATAACTTTAGCTGTTCATAGATCAATAGTGATTTTGTATGTGATTTACCAATTTTATTGGGCTCACTTGAACCAATACTAATACACTGGCTTTTACCCTGAAAATTAGTAAAAACAACAAAAATCACACTGCAGCAGATGAAAATATATTACCTGATAATATTTTAGCATGTAGTTTCTTCTCTTCTTCATTGTTGCAGTGACCAAATCCCTTTCAATATCAAAAGGCACAGGATCCAACACTACACCTTGGATGTACTCAAAACCTCGTAGCTGATCCGAGACATGCAAAGAGGGTTATATATGTGATGCTTAGATGCAGTGAAGATTTAAAACGAAGGAGGCTATACTCTATAGAAACTTCTGAGTTCCTCTTTGTTGTAATGCAAAAGCGAAAACCATGTTGTCCATAATGCTAGGAGAATTTGATGGATGACATGATGAACCATGTAATATGTTTAATGTCCAATGTAGAAGTGAATAGATGGCCTTACCTTGTTCTTCTGTGCAGCCGCTGCGAGCTCTTTAAGGACATGCTCTTTAAGGCCTTCAGATTTGCATATTTCACTGAAAGAACCTTTGTAGCCATTTGACCCTGCCCACTTCATGGTGTTTTCTTCATGTGGGTTAACTACTGCGACTAACATTGATTTGTAGCTGTCCCCGTACACCCAGATCTACAAAAATGACAGTATTACATTGTATGTAGCGCCATGACTCTGTCAATATAAGCATATGATTTCAATGGGTTTGTCCTTACATCTTCAATAATTGGAGGGAAGACATATACTTTCTCCAGATACTCAACTGCGACATACTCCCCTTGCGATAGCTTAAATATGTTCTTCTTTCGGTCAATAACCTTCAGGATTCCATCTGGGGTCATCTCCCCAATGTCTCCTGAGAACAAGATTGTGTCAGAACATGATAATTTTAAATTTACATTAGTCTCCTGTTTAAATTAAAATTGATTATTCACCTGTATGAAACCATCCATCAACCATGACCTCATTTGTGAGCTCAGGATTTTTGTAGTACCCAGTGAAGACAGTAGACCCTCTAATGAGAATTTCACCACGAGAAGGAACACCAAGTGGATCATAACCCATCTCAGGTACTTCTTCCAGTCGCAGTTCAGTGAAGGTGGCGGCAACACCGGCAGTTCCAACCAGGGACATATCATCAGGGTAACCGACTGTGCTAGGTCCCAATGTTTCTGTTAAACCTGAGCAGAGACAACAGAATCGAGCGTTATACTGGTTCCTTTTCATTGACAAAGGGACTGATAACTAACCCATGCAATTTTGGAACATCATATGGAGAGAAAAAGATTATGTGGCATGTCAGTATCTTTGTTAATAGGAAAAATAGATGTCCACAATCTTTTACTTCGAGCTGTAAACAGTAATGTGCAATAAGTGAAATAGTCGAAACAGAAAGTTTGCTGAAAACTCTTAAAACTAGTGTTTGCAATGGGGATAGGATACAGTAAGGAAAACATGGACCCAACCTACATATGCAACCAGCTTTATCGTTATCTTGTGACTTGTTAAAACAGGTCAATACATTCCAGTTCTAAATACAACTATAACTCATACTTGAGCAGTTGAGCTACAAGTATACTCACCAAGTCTGGTGGTATATTTTTTCTATTATTTGTTTGCCAGTCTGGTGACATATTTTTATTATTATTTGTTTGCCTTTGGCAACTACTTGTTGATGCTTTAGAGTCCTTTAAACAAATATATTTGTACTTCTGTGGTGATGGCAGTCTGCAGGAAGAAATCTGAACCCTGAAAAGTGTCTACATGCATTACCATAGCCTTGGATAAAGTATGCACAGCTGGTCACTCTCATGAACTCTTCAATTTCAGTACTTAAGGGTGCACCACCGGAGATTAGTAGGCGAAGACGGCCACCGAGCCTTGCCTTGACCTAAAGCAAGGAAATGCAACAAAAAAAAGTAAGATACAGACACTGTGAGTACAACTGCTACTGATCTTTTATTTATTTTTCTGAAAGTAATTCGTGTCTAGTGGTTCTTAGTTATGAACACAATACCTTGCGAAAAGCCAGCATGTCAGCGAAAGGTGAAGCAGTTTTTTGTGTGTAGCCTGCTTTCATGCTTGCTAGTTTGCTGGATTGCAAAAGCTATGGTGAGATGACATAATTTATTTACTGCAATAAATATTCATGATGCTAACCAACTTACCGGTTGTACAAAGCATTAAAAATCACCCTCCTGAGAGGTCTGAGATCCGCTAAGGCCTTTAAAATACCTAAAGTCAATCATAAAAATGTTATCTGAGTTAGCTGATATGAAGGCTGATTTGATATCAATAATTTTTCTTTTACCACCTTCGTAAATCTTTTCATACACTCTGGGCACCCCAACTAGTAGAGTTGGTTTCAACTCCATGAGATCATCTCTCAAGGCATTCAAATCCTGACGAAAAAGAACAGTGCAGTTATATTAAAGAAAGAATGATGACCAATAAGATTGAAAGTAGAAAGGCTAATATGTGGATTTGCTCACTCCATGGTAATAGCCAACTGAGGCTCCTTTGTGGAAGAAATACTCTTCGATCATGCGGTCGAGAATGTGAGCAAGTGGGAGAAAAGAAAGAAATACATCCTCCGTTGACATCTGCATACCCGAAACCACCCAGTTTGCTTACATTTATGCTAAAGATAACCATCTATTGAATTGGAATTAAGCTTATTCACATCATTATATCTGATAGAAAGGAGTAACCTTATCTTCAAACTGGTCCATGAAGAGGTCCACCCCTTTTACATACATCCCATGGCTCTCATGGCTCAGCATAACACCTTTGGGTTGTCCACTTGTTCCACTTGTGTACATGATGGTGCATGTATCATTTGGTTGCGGTGGACGAGGTTGAACTGGTTTATCCTTTCCCTGAAATGTAATTCAGAATTATTGCTTGATCAACACATATATTTCATCACAAACATTGCTTCCATCTTGGCAGTCTGAATGGATCTACTTATTTTAGTTGTGAACCAAACTTTGTAAACTAGATGATACCTGAGCATTGCTGCAGGAATTGGTTGTAATTATTTTAAAGATATTTGGTTCTATAAAACACTAGTATTTGGATTAATAATATAAAAATTGAAACAAAAATACATGATTATTGTATAGTTGTAGAATATTTATTGAATATAAGTAGCATGCATGGTGCATGTTAAGGTGGGTCTTTCCCCCTGCATGGTGATTTGTTGAGTTAGCAGCTGCATGTTGAGATAATTAGAGATAGTGGGGATCAGCTATTTAGATATATAGGTTCTCTTTACCCACCATTTTTAAGAAATCATTCCAGGAGTACACTTTCATCCCAATCTGCTCGGCATCTTTGATTTGTTCATTATTTGCCGAGGTGAATGCCACCAATGCTGCAAACATGTTTTCGAGAAAAAGAAATTAGACTATTTAATCCTTCCTGGAATAACAGAGAGACCTTAACCACTTTACCATTTTCTTACCTTTTAGCCTCGTTGCAGATGTGCAATTTGGGGACAGTATCTGCAAATAAGAAATACTCACTATGAAATCTTAATTCCGACGAGATATTAAAGGTGCTCAATTTAGTTAACAAATTTGGCTGTACTTCTTTTATTTTCTTGTCTTGTATGAAGACAACATCTATCTCAGCATGGTCAATAATGTAATCAACAGCTCCAGCACCTGAAATCTCAAGGAAATATTATTAATGCTAATAGAGAAATAATATTACCATTTCTGATAAAAAAAACATAAATGCCGTGTTTCAAATGTTTGCATTGGTTGATCTGTAACATTTTATTTTTGAGCGCATCTGAAACACTTTGTGACGAGGGTCTATTATTTATCAGTTTCCTGCTTACCTAAGGTATCGTACAGTGGGACACATATTATGCTGTAACCATTGCAAGCCTGCAAAATTGATTGCGGGATTAGCATTGATTATCCTAATCAATCAAAGGAGATTAAGGGTATTATCGTTCAGATGGGGTACCTGCATTGCTACCACCCATTGAGGGCAGTTGGATCCATAAATTCCAACCCTGGAACCCTGACATAAATCAAGCATGGGAACATCAACATCTCTGATTAATGTAAAGCTCTTCAAAATATGAAGATGCCAATTTATATAGCTGGAGTGAAAAAGTTGACTTTATGTTTTCGTTCTTACTGGTTGCACCCCGAGCTGCTGCAGCGCAGATCCAATTTGCAGGACTTCCTCATAGACCTCCTTGTATGATTTCCATAAGTAGGGCCCTGGCTAGAAACATGAAAATGGGGGATGTTATTCTCATCAACAACAATCTAAGCAAAAGTAGGCATATAGCAGTAGATGCATAAGCTTCACTGTCCTAGGCGTTAGTTGTATATGCGCATACCACTCCATCTTTAAATGGACGCCATCCAAGCATCCGGTTGTCTGGATACTTGCCTGCTGCCGTTCTGCAAGGGATGTAAGCAAAAGAGATCAAAACCAAGGCCGCGAAAAAGACCAAAACTAAGCGTTACATGTCCTTATGCTAAAAGGCCAGAACATGACATATGCATGTCCTTCTCTGGGGGAAAACACATATGCCTGTCCTTACATGTGAATCCAAGAGTTGGTTTTGGTAAAACAGATATGTGGCTGTCCCCAGTACCATCTTTGAACAGCCACACACATGCAGAGCAGTGTTTTTCTGTTGCTGGTAAAGAAAAAACCACATGCAGAGTACTGTTTTTTTTGTCCTTGAGGAAAAATCACATGCATGGAGGTGACACACAAGGAGATGAATCTGTCTGACATGGAAGCAGAGGTCGGATTACTTTCTTTATTGAGCACTGGTTATTATTACCAGCTAGTTCTCTTTGTCTTTGCAGTACAGTATAACATAGGCACATAGCCCAGGGGAAAAAACCAGAGTAAAGTACAAGGCTGAAAGTGAAAGCTACCATCTAACTGAAATTTTAGTAGGAGAAAAGCAAGACAGGGATGGATGGACTTTGCTGTTGCTTGTGTTTACCTGAACACATCCCATGAGGTCCTCATGTCAGGATCAAGCGGCGGGAACCCATCCTTGGCCAGTATGTTCCGGAACACCGGCCCCACCGCCGGCCGGCCATCCTTCCCGGGCTTTCCATCCTCCACCTGGATCGTGAAAACCTGCTTCTTTGCCCCCTCCATCCTCCAAGCTGCGCACCAGAGGTGAAAGTTTGCAACAAATTCTGTCAGTACTCTACTACACTCTCTTGCCAAACACAAGCTTTTTTTTACACTCTCTCCCCTGAATTTATCAATGCATAGCACCGACCAAACAATCTGGACCGTGTAGTCCAAGAATAAGAAAGGAAAACTGGAGGTGGCAGTTCCTTATCTGCCAAGAAAGGGAGAAGAAGAACTAGTTGGACAGTGAGGGGTGCGACTCGACGGTGTTTCGTAGTACTTTTCTGCACATCTCGTGACTAGAAAATGCAATCCTTGTGTTTCTTTCTCCCCCTCTCTCTTCAGAATAAATGAGGAGAGCTGTCACTGACTCTGTATTTTCTATCTATATATCTTTTCTGAAAGTGGACTCTTGAGTTTTCAAGATCTGTTGTTTTCTTGGGTGCAGTCAGAGAGCAAGACTCGTTCCAGTGACAGAAAACAACATTATCTGCTAACCGAGAACAAGAAAAGTTCTTGTTTGGTGTATGTGTGTGTGTGTAGAGAGAGAGAGAGAGAGAGAGAGAGAGAGAGAGAGATTGCAGGACAGGAAACTTGGAGTGAACACAGAAGAACTTGAGAGAAAGGGAACATGGAGAGAGAGAGAGAGAGAGAGAAGGCATGGAAGAACTTACGGAAGAAGTGGAGCTTGGAGAAAGCAGAGATGGCTTGGATCGAGTGGAGAAGAAGCCGGGCAAGCAGTATCTGGCGCCCCTGCTGATGCGAAGAGGAGAGAGCTTCCTTGCTATATATGCAGGGGCACGAGGAGATGGCCAAGCGAGGTTGTGCGCGTCCAAGGAGAAGGACCGCCAGGTGGGGCCCGGCTGGTTAAGCCAAAACCGCTCAGCTCCACGTTTAGAGAGATGGAGAGGGAGAGAGAGGTTTAGAGAGAGAGGGGAAGAGAGGGGGGTTGGGGAGGGAGAGTCTGGGAAGGAAGGAATAGCTCTTCCAAGAATTAAGCGTGCGGTGCTAAGCGCGTGAGCAGCCTCACGCTAATCTTGTAGGCGATGTGGCGCCAAATCTGTGATTAAGGGTCGTTTGGCCCACATGATCAGCCAGTCGTATCGCGGAGAAATAGTCATTCGGCATAATTATGTCACCATCTGCCCAGGAATTGTTCGTTTCTCTCGAGACTATCGCAATGATCTGTTCCAAACAGTAAAGCTTGTGTTTTCCTTTGCAAGTTTCAGCCATTGTTTGCTGATCACACTGCTTGTTATTCAAGGCGATGATGTGGCGCCAGATGTATTGTTCAACGGTTGTTGGCCCGCAGGATCAGTCGTTGGAATAGTCACTCGGCATAATAGTTCTGTCATATCGTCTGTCAACGAATTGTTCTTTTCTCGATACAACTGCAGTGATCCATCCCAAGCAGTAACACTTATGTTTTCCTTCAAGGTTTAGCCGTTGTTTGTTGATTATTATAGTACTGTTTATTCTTTACAGCAGCTGACCCTGGTTATGAGTGTTACAGAGGTAAAATCCGGGACGGTTGTCCAACCACAACGTAATCCCTCTTCCACGCGCATCGGTTTGCGGACGAACCAGAGGTACTGAGATCATGGTGTATAGGAAGTCAGAAACTGCCAAGAGTCACGCGGAAGGGTAGCACAAACAATTTAGCACTGATCTTCTGAAGTAAGTGATGCGATTGCAATATCATATACAGTATAATCTTGTACTGTATCTGCACAACATTTTCAGACTAAAAGTCTATAGTTTGACTTGTTACGATCAAAATACTAGTATAATCTTGTGTCTGCACAACATTTCGGACCAAATTTATACTAGCTTTGACTGGATGTAACTGCAATGTCTATAATCTTTTGCAGTACCAGAGGACGGAGACGCAGCCCATCAGCTTCACTTGGCACTTTTAGTTGGAAGGTTAGCACCATTGATTTCTCTGTGCCTTTTCATGGATAATAGATGGCTGTTACCGGTTCCTTTTATGGGGTTTTTCCGTCACTCTTTGGGGAAGTTCTCCGTCAGCTGTCAGACTGATCTTCTTTATCTGCATCACTGTTAT
Source organism: Triticum aestivum (assembly GCF_018294505.1). NCBI lineage: Eukaryota > Viridiplantae > Streptophyta > Magnoliopsida > Poales > Poaceae > Triticum > Triticum aestivum. The sequence continues at coordinate 62,746,174 of NC_057796.1, forward strand.
AGAATTACTACTACTATTATTAACACTTTCTGACGGATCTTCTGATTAATAACAGGACCCCGTTCGAGTAAAGTCTGAACCTACCAAGCTCTACCGATTGAATGAGCCAATCGTACAACAAAAAGATAAAAAAAAAATGAGCTCAGAAAAGCCTTGCTGTCCGCTCACTAGCTCTACCGGTAACCTGACCTTTGATGCAGCTGGCGAAGTTCGCATTGGATGTCCCCAGCCAGGCAGCAGGTACCCACATTGATCGCACTTACCTACCACTCCATTTCATTTCCTAGCCATGGCAGCATTACTACTATTATGAAATGGCATTGCTTCTTTAAAAAAATATATCAAATGGTATTGTTTCTGGTATGGCGGCTAAGACCGAATTTGCTCGAACCGACCAAAATCAGATCTCACCCGGCACACACACAGCCATCACAAATTAGTTGTTCACAGTGTGTACGTTGGTTAAGCAAATTAACTCGGCTGATACTGTAAAATGATTGTGCAGTTTCGCAAAGAAGAAAAGAAAAGATTGTGTAGTTGCTAGAAAAGCATGCTCTTGGCTTCTAGTATTCCAGGCAGGAACGGTGGTTGACCGATGAGTGACAGAGGCCGTGTCACCTAATCCTGATTCCGTCAACCAACTTGACCTGGACCTTGACGTCCTCTTAATAGGCGGCTGGGTCTCTTAAACTCTGGCTTGAAAACTATCGTCAACAAGTTGACGTTTGTTGCTAGATCTTGTATTTGTATGCTTTATATATATAGATAGAAGCAACTCGTTCTTCTATGAGGGATGCAAGAGAATCTTTCAAACTTGCATCCGAAATGTGAAATATTCATACGGAAGGAAAAGGAGAGATCAAGAATATGCAGCAGGGTTGGTTACTTTGTTAGCTTAGTTGGCTGGTCAGTAGTACATGGATACATTCTCTGAACTTGACGACGCCGACCATGCTGGTGCTTGCTCCATACACATGGTTAAAACAGTGCAACTGGTGGCCAGTGTGAGCTTGCAGCTCGGGACGCCATTGATGGTGGCGGCATGGGGTTACCTAGGGCTCTCGCGCGTCCTGATTCATAGGCCGTGGCCGTAGCCTAGCCAGCAAGGAGCATGTGTGGTCATTTATTTGGTCCGTGTAGGACATACTCGTAGTAGTATACGATATGGATTCATATGAATTTATTGGAGGTAATTAAGGATCAACACATGGAGATGTCTGTGCAACTCCGGGGCTCGGATCCACGGATCATCCATCCTTACACCGATCGGCTGTAACATTGCACGTAGTACTCGACAATTGTACAAAGTAGTAATGAAAGAAGTCTGACTACCCATACCTCTTTGCAGGCTGTTCGCATTGACATCTGCTATCCTGTCAACTTGATAGGTAATTCTTCCTCTACCAAACGCAAACAGTACCTTTTTCCAAGCTCCGATTTTGTTTCTCTTTTTTTTTCAGAGCTCATCCGATGTCATTTCGTCATGAAATTTTGCACCCTCCTAAAAAAATTCATTTTTATCCATTTCTTCAACAAGTATTTCTGAACCGAGAGAGTATATATTATTAGTAAGAGCAACTCCAATGGGGCGACCCATTTCGTCCGCGGCCGTCCGTTTGGATCGGCGCGGACAGAAAAGGCGGCCCAACGCGCCGACCCAAACGGACGCGCGTCTGTTTTTCGTCCGCGGGCGACCCATTCCCGGCCAGTTTTGAGCCTGATTTGCGTCGGCGCGGACACGCGACGGACGCGCGTGCGGTCGCCTACTCCTGTCCTCGGGCCCGCTGATCTGTGGCACATTGGCCTCCCTCCCCCCGGCCAACAAGCAACCCTCGCCCCCGCCTTCTTCGTCACCGACGCCGCCGCCCATTTTTGCGGCGACTCTTCCAGCTGCCGCCGCCTCCACATCCACCAACAACGCCGCCCCTGCCCCCAGTTGCCCGCCGCCGCCGTTTTGCCGCCGGGGAGCAAACTGGTTCCCGCCGCCGCTTCCCCCACCGCACAGCCGCCCGCGACCAAGAAGACGCCTCGCCGCCCCCGCCACATACGACCGGCACGCTCGTCGGACGCCGTCACACTCGTCGGACGCCGGCAGGGCAGCTAGCTGGTCTGTGGGCGCCGCGTCTCCCCTCGCCGGCCATCTCCTTCTTCGACGCCCGCAAGCTGTTCGACAGTTTGCCAAGGTACGAAAATGGACTCCGCCGACGAGTTCGTTTTCCACAATTTCATTTGCGACTCCGACGATTCGTCGTCCAACGACGAGGAGGAGATATTGGCTGCCGTGTTGGTCCATCACCACCTCAACAACAAGCGGCCGTTGTTCCGTGGCTCCATTCCAGGCCACCTTCCGGCGTTGAATCATAACCGAGAGAGCGGGCATTTCCTTCTCTGGAAGGACTACTTTGATACAACAAACCCGTTGTTCAAACATCACAAATTCCGCCGCCGGTTCCGTATGAGTAGGCATGTTTTCAACCGTATTAGAGAGGGAGTGGTCGGCTATGATGACTACTTCGAGTGCAAAGAGGATGCCGTCGGCAAGATTGGTTTCTCCTCTTATCAGAAATGCACTGCCGCCATCCGAATGCTTGCATACGGAGTGCCCGGTGATCTCATTGACGAGTACATCCGTATGAGCGAGTCTACGTGCCTAGAGTCCCTGTATAAGTTCTGCAAGGCTGTGATTGCTGTGTTTGGCCCTGAGTACTTGAGAGAGCCGACAGCTGAAGATACAGCCCGTTTGTTGGCGATGAATGCCAGCAGGGGCTTCCCGGGGATGCTTGGCAGCATAGACTGCATGCACTGGGAGTGGAAGAACTGCCCTTCTGCTTGGCAAGGGCAGTATAAGGGATATGTCAGGGCTTGCACTGTCATACTAGAGGCCGTGGCGTCTCAAGATCTCTGGATCTGGCACTCTTTCTTTGGCATGGCTGGATCACACAATGATATCAACGTGCTTCAGCGCTCGCCGGTGTTTGATAGGCTTGCCGAAGGCAGCAGCCCACCGGTGAACTTTACTGTCAATGGCCACAACTACGACAAAGGGTACTATTTGGGTGACGGTATCTATCCTCAGTGGACCACTATTGTCAAGACAATACCCAACCCTGTCGGAGAAAAAAGGAAAAGATTTGCCCAAGAGCAAGAGAGTGCTAGAAAGGATGTCGAGCGTGCCTTTCGTGTTTTGCAATCTCGATGGGGCATCGTTCGGTATCCTGCTAATACTTGGACCACGCAGAAACTATGGGAGGTGATGACTGCTTGTGTGATCATGCACAATATGATCGTAGAAGACGAGCGCCCGGAACGTCTGTACGATCAAGGCTTTCAGTTTCAGGGTGAGAATGTTGTGCCTGAGCATGGAGTAGCGGCAACATTTGAGCGGTTCACTCAGTTTCATGAAGACATGCGTGATTGGGAAACTCACGTGCAACTGCAAAATGATTTGGTTGAGTATATGTGGACTCATGTTGGCAACCAATAGATGTATCTTTTTTTATTCGTTTGCAAAACTATGTGAAACATTTTTATTTTTATTTGGCCTGTAAAACTATACTATTTATTTGGGCGGACTATTTTGTTTGTTAAATTTCCATTTCACAATATGTTGAATGCAATGTAAAATTGGGCGGCCAGCCGGCCACGCCTGCACATATGGGTCGGCGCGTTGGGCGCGCTGCCGACCCATATGAAAAACAGGACGGACGCCAGGCGGGTGGCCGATCCAAACGGACAAAAAGCGGATAAAATTGCCGTCCATTTGGGTCAGCCCGTTGGAGTTGCTCTAAATGTTTTCTAGCCATGCATACCTCTGTGGTCTACTCAAAACCTTGCATGTTTACCACATCTATACGTACATATCAACATAATGTCCTAGCTGACAAGTACTACAAGCAGCTGGTCTGATTGCTGCGCAGCCGGCTGCTATCCTACCGGCCTACCCGAGTCCACGTGACTACGAGTGCACTGCAGTCGATGTCAGCTCTGGTGCTCCTTGTCTTTTACCGCCTGCTCTCATGCTGTTCTCTGCAGTACATGGTACTGAAGTAAAAAATAAACAGAAGGTAATCTCAATCTTTTCAGTAACGGACACAAGTACTAGTAGGAGTACAATTTATGCCGAAGACCTACCCTCAGTTATGGCGTTCAATGGCGTAGGTGCCCATCCATCCATCCGCAAGGGCAGGCCACGGAGGAGACGAGGGGAATTCAATGGAGGAGGCAAAGTGGAGAGGGAGGAAATGCCATTGGCACCCGCACTGTAGTTCCACTTGTGCAGTGTAGGTGGTGCAGCTGGAGTTAATTCCGCATCCACCCAACTAGAGCATGCCCTCCTCTCCTCATCATGGTTTCTTCCATTCTCATCTTGAGCATAAAAAGGTGACGCTTCTCTTCCTCCAAATGCCTCTTCCTCTCGGTGAAACCTGTGGGAGTAGAAAAGTAGTTCATGGTCAATATTCTGGTGGTGTCGGGAACTCGGAATCTGACTTGGTTTTGGATCCAATTTGGCAAGGTTCTTCTGGACATGGCAAGTAACGCCCGGACTCAGAATTCAATCTGCATATCTGCCTTGCTCTTGGGACTTATGGATATGTGAGAAGCAAACAACTTAAAAATAGCCCTTTTAGAGCACATATTTTTTTCCCAGATCATTTCTTCACAAAATCTTGCGCGCGGTTAGAAGACGTGATTATGTCCATTGTCAAAAGATCAGATGCTTTAAATTTCTTGCTAATATTTTTTAAATTTACTGTTTGCTGGGAGCACGTAAGCCTGAGCTCTGTTTTGAATATCAGGATGCTGACATTACTATTTTGCAGGAAAAAAAAAATCTCTGTTGCCAGTTAGTTCATATGTTGCTCTTTGCTGATACATAATCGATCCCCAATAGGAAAGCGATGGCCTCGCTCATCATGCTGGTCGCTTGGACCATTTGGAGCGAAAGGAATGCATGTGTGCTCGGTCATAAGAGATGACAAGAGCAACATCTCTTATGACTTAATTTTACACAAATACTACACCATAGGATGCCCCGACGGCAATACAAAATTTAGAGGATTGCCATACATTGCACTCAAACCATGCCCAAATGTTCATATTGATAGATTCTGTGGGATCGTCTAGGCTAGATCATTAAGGGTAGATGGGAGGAGTAGTAGGAGATACCTTCACTTTGATTCGAGGAGGTCCTGATACCGGCCATGGTGACGGTGGCAGGTGGTAGCAGAGAGTGCGTGAGTGGCGGCGGTGGAGCTTCCCATCGCTTCAGTGCCTCCCTCTGGATCGGATAGGGTTAGGAGTGGGGAACAGTGGCGGTGACGAACCTCGTACCCCGTGCCCCTGGTCCCCACCTCCTCTTTATAGCACTGCGCGACAGGGGCCCACCAGCCTTGCTTGGGCTGGACGCCCCAGATCAGGGCATGGGTCAAGGGCCCAATGAGCCGTTGGGCCCATTGGTGGAGAGATCAACCTAACATTCTCCCCCTTGATCTCATCATTATACTTTTAACTTTATACTTTGAAATAACTCTTTTCAAAGTACTCGTTCCATCACAGATTTGCATGTAGAGCATGTCTCATCATCACAGTTCATTCCCGATAGAATCAACACCTACAACACACTCCTCTGTTTTGAAACAGATTCTTTAACCTTGGGCCCTTTTATTGTCCGAAAATCTTAGACTATACCATAAAACCCATGTCGACTGTGTGTTCTCCGAACACACTGGGCGGCAAGCCTTTAATAAGCAGATCTGCAAACACTTGTCTGTTGCTTTTATACTTCAAGCATTTCTACATAATTCCGGACTTTCTCCTTTACAACGCATAACTCTGTGTCAGTGTGTTTGGCGTCAACACTTGACTCGTTGTCATAGGAGGGAAAAACTTAAAATGGTTATCGCTGTTGTCAACCATTATCAACTCCGGGCACAGGTATACTTAACCATTTTGTGTGTCCCTCAGCCTCATATCAAGCTATAACATATTTTGCATCGCATTGATGGTAATTATTTCATTCTTTGGAGCTTTTCCACACCAAAACTCCAAGTGTGAAAATTAGCGACAATTGTGGATTTCGCTATACATTTCACAACTCCTGTCTTTGTACTCACAATCTTTTGAGAGTACTTATTTCTTTCAGCATGAGGTCGATATCTTTGAGTCCATTCCAGTGATCTGTATATGGACTGGACATTGCCAAAACAACCCAGATACATGAACTATGTCATGGTAATATATTGAGCTTCAACAGCTGAAGCATATGGCACCATATCCGTTTTCAATCTTTTCTCATCAACTTTTGAAACACCATAGTTTCCAGTTCCATTATCCTTGACTATAAGAACATGTGTAGGCTTTCTCGCATGCATACTTTAGAGACCTTTCTAAGCATGTCCCTGCGACATTACTAATACCCCTTTTATTCTTTTCTTGGTGAATCTCGATAATTATAACGAGAGACACTCTACCGAGAACATTCTTTTGAACTTTGAGAACAAGAACTTCTTTTCTTCTCCTGCAGTAGATTGACATGACCACTAGCAAGTAGGACGTCATCCACATGCACAGGATTATGAAATGAATTTCCCATTCTATAACTTTGCATGGATACAATTGTCCTCTCATTTTCTTTAACCCAAAACAACATTTGATTGCTTTAGTCCATAAAAGACTTCTTCAGGCAGTATCCCCTGTGTTCTTTACTTTCATCTGATGTAACTCAGATCATAATATCTTTCATCTGATGTAACTCAGATCATGATGTGCTACCAACACTTATTGTAATCTATTCAGTGTAAACACGCAAAAACCTTTCGATTTAAGTCGTGTTTTACACCTTTACGTATTTCCTTTGGAGTCACATTGACCTTGTAGACCCTTTAGAGCCTACTGTTTTGGCTTCATTGGAAATTACTTATGAGTCTCAAACATCGTCGGGATTCACCAATTTTATTTCATCTCACATAGTCTCTTATCATTTATACAAACAAACACTTCTCGAAACTCGATTGAGCGCTTTAAATGAGGTAGGATCTACCTCCATTAACATAGACTTTATAGTAATCAGAAGTATATGATTTTCTCATTCCTTGAGACCATCTGTGTGTCTCAGGTACTGGCACTTCTTTCATATGGGGTTGTTATTGCTCTGTCATTGCCAAGAGGCAATCTCATTGTATAGTCTTTCATTTCCAAGAGGCAATAGGTTTTACAGGGACCTTTATCACAAGATCCATGTTTACTCATTCCTCCTTTATACAGAAAACAACAGGTGTTGTATAGGTCATACAACATGCTCCCCCAGATTACTCCATCTTCACTAAAAATGGCGTATCTTTAAACTTTATTATTTGGGTTTATTCTGTTAAAACTTTCTTATTTATGGCACTTTAAGCACCGTCTTAGCATTCCTTAGTATGCTTTCAAAATGGAATACATGTATTTCTTTTCTTTAGGGGTATTATTATGACCGCCGTACTCCCCCAGACGATCACATTCTTCATTCATGGATCACCTTAGATGCATAATGTGCATCACATTATCTAAAGTATAGGGGAGTTTCATCATTCTTAGATTATCTCATATTTCTTTCTCCCCCTCGAAATGTGGCAAGAACTTTTTTGCCACAATTTCGAAAAACCATTCATAACTCTTGTGAATTGAGGAAACTTTGATTATCTACTTCATTTAACTGATTACTTCATACGTAATGAAGTTATCTGTTAACTGGTATGGGAGTACTTTTTCCTCATTCCATTTCAGAAACTCAACAGAGTTCTTTATAATTAGTACTTTTGCAAGTCGCACTTGCATATCATTTTTATCTTTAGGTTCGTCTGTAACTTTTATTCTCTTTGGATTTATTGAGTGCTTAATGACCGATGTACATTCGATACTAGGAAAGCATAATAGCTACTCCATACTTTTCTCCCAGAGTGGGACATATTAAAAGCACATGAGTCATCATATCTTTCTCCTGTCATACAGGATAAGTCCTTTGCCAAAATTTCTCCCGCCATACAGGATTTTTGACATAATACTATGTCAACTTTACCCAGTTACGCAGGTATTTTTCCAGACTTTTCCCGCCATGCCGGTTTTATCATAATCATCTTTTCCCGCTATGCGGGTAATTCCCTATAAGGGACATAAATGACAGAATTGGCTCTTTTGACCGCATATTCAATAATCAAATTCAGAAATAAATCCGAATGCTCTTTGACACACATGCTTGATCCGACGTTGGTCAAATTAAACACACATGTTGTTTGTTTCATCTCAAATCATGTTGACTGAAAAATCTTCTTCATAGAGAGTACATGAAAGACATTCGTCAACCAAGACTCTCAATGATCTATCTCTTTTCTTTTCTTGGATCAATATCCAAGAATTCTTTCTCTTTTGAATCCATTCTTTAGAGAGAACATATTCCCTCACGTTATGACCTTTCTTGGTCATCTTTCGGGTCACAAGTACCCAGCCATTCGCTTTCATGAATGAAGGCATGGAAAACTTTTAGTCTGAGAAAACTTAGCCAACAATCAACAATAATGAGCATAAAAATAACCCTACGTTGGTCTGGTTAAAAAAAATGCACATTAAACTTTTAAACTTTCTTTTATATTCTAAATCATCATTGTGGAAGAATTAGAATAAAACATCACCTCTTTACATTAATTCCACATCACCGTTGGGCAGAAATGGAAAAAACGCATAACTCATAAATAATGTGATGATAAAATTTCTATTAAGTAACTTTGCTAAGAAAATAATCATCATTATCAACTTTATTGCAGCGGAAAACTAGCAATATACATTTCTCAATCTTTATCAAATTCTCTGAAAATTGGGCAGAGATTTGAACTTTTAACTATAAGACTCATTGAATTATAATATTGTCATCTTCAACGTTGGTCAAAAAATAACAATACTATAATTAAACTTTAATCAAATATCTTTCTATTGAAGCTATCTGAATCTGATTTCACCCACAAGTGAAAAAACTTGTATCAAAAACCGTTCTTCCAATTAAATTTCGTGTTGGTTCCAATTTAATTGGAGGATAAAACTTTTATTTTCTTTGTAAAAGAGCACTATTAATTATTTAGGCAGCGGAAAAACATGAATAAAAACTCATGAACTTTTAATTCTTTACAGAAACTTTTCTTTGACAAAAAAAATTCATGAACTTTATTATTTTCTTTATAAAATTCATGAACATTTCCTTTTCTGAAAATTTTCATTCTCAGAAACTTTTTATGTTTACTTTTCTATTTTCTAAACAAAAAAATTTCTTTGAATAATTTTGAATAGAAAGAAAACTGTACTGCAATTAGCCCAAAACTGGACAGGAAAAGCAAAAACAAAACAGAAAAAACAGCAGCCCAGCCGGCCGGCCTCGGCCCAGCGCGCGCACGGCTCGCCGCCCACGGCCTGCGGGCGAGCTCCACGGCTCGCTGGTGGAAGCTGGTGCTGGCGGTTGCGGCCTGGTGCAATGGCCCAGCTTCCACCGACGCTTTCGGCCTAGTGGCCCAGGGCTGAACTAGGGTTTTAATCCCAGCCGTCCTTTCTCATCGGACGGTCTCCCGCTCGTTTAGGACGAGCAAAACCGAGAGAGAGCTCCCGTCCGAGACCTAGCGCCTCCTTTCTGTTTCTCTCTCTCTTCTGTCGCCAGCGACGGCGAGACAGGGGAGCTGCGCCCCGGCCTACCGCCCCGGCCGCCGGCGACGGCGGCGAGAGCCACCACAGCCGCACACACCTCCTTTTCCCTTCCCCCTTTTCTTTCCACTCTCTCTCTCTCTCGCTGCCATCTCCCTGTTCTGTTTACTGTGAGAGAGAGAGACGCAGCAGAGATGCGACCTCCACAGCTTCCTGGCTGCGCGACGGCGACCGGAGCGGCGGCGCCCCCTCCCGGCCCTCTTGCCGGTGTGCGCGTGCTCCCGAAGGAGCGCGCGCCGCCGTCAAGCGGCCCGGTTGCGGTGCCCTGTCCCCCTTTGGGGTCTCTATTCTTCTTCCCGGTGCCTCGCTAGGCGATGCGCGCCGGGATCGAGAGGAACGGCGCGGCACAGCGGCGGCGCACAACTCTGAGGAGTGATTCAAGATTTTTTTTGTGTGGTTCGGATTCGATCCGATCTGGTGAGGGGAGGGGTTTTCTTTTCTGTTCTCTACCCGAAAACAAGCCTAGTTGACATCTGATACCATTGATAGATTCTGTGGGATCGTCTAGGCTAGATCATTAAGGGTAGATGGGAGGAGTAGTAGGAGATACCTTCACTTTGATTCGAGGAGGTCCTGATACCGGCCATGGTGACGGTGGCAGGTGGTAGCAGAGAGTGCGTGAGTGGCGGCGGTGGAGCTTCCCATTGCTTCAGTGCCTCCCTCTGGATCGGATAGGGTTAGGAGTGGGGAACAGTGGCGGTGACGAACCTCGTACCCCATGCCCCTGGTCCGCACCTCCTCTTTATATCACCGTGCGACAGGGGCCCACCAACCTTGCTTGGGCTGGACGCCCCCGATCAGGGCATGGGTCAAGGGCCCAATGAGCCATTGGGCCGATTGGTGGAGAGATCAACCTAACACATATACCACTGGAAAGTTGCCACTTCCAAATATGTCCCTAAACTGTACCATCTGGACAAGTTTCGAGTGACAAAATTCATTTCATTTTATAGTAAATCTTGAAGATACTCAGGATTTTCGACGACGAGGACAGTGCCTTGCAACTCTCCAACATCAATTTGAGGAGATTGACTGTGTTGTTTGTTTCATAAATAGGCCCTCCATCCAAACTTGGAACAGAAGCGATCCTAGACCAAAAGGGTAAGCAGATATGACCCTTTCGGTCAACAAGCCCGTTATGGCGTTTAGCTCTTGAGGATGCTCAAGCGATCGACGACAAGGTTTAGGGTGTGTTTGGATTGTGGCCAAATAGTTCCTTACTGGCTAGCCACAATATTGGTCTTTGTTTGGATGAGTGACCAAAATATTGGCAACAACCAAATACTGAAACACACGGACCCTCGCAGGGCGGGGGCGCCGTCTGGCATCGTGGTGGCGTCGACGGCAGGCCTGACAAGGCCGATGCGCCAGTATCTTCTCTGAAGATGGATCGATGGAAGACGACGGTGACGGACTCTACAGTGGGCGCATGCGGTGCCCGCTGAGAGTGCCTCGGGCCGGTGTTGTCAGGGTCGCTCGATCTCTCACAACTCGCTAAACACAGAGAGGAGAGACAGGAGGTTTTGCGTCACGTTCGACCTTGTGACTTTTTCTGTTTCTTGATCTCCACTACTTATTCTGTTACAAAGAGAAAACAAGTGGCCCGGTCCTGGTGCCACGATCCCTAAAACTCGCGCCATCCCACGAGTGGGTTTCGTGGCTGGCCACCCCGATCGATCGGGCAACGATCGTGCCCAGATTGCCTACATGCACGGCTCGCACAACGGCTCGCGAGCTCGTGCGCCTAGCTACGTTATTTCTGACGGAAACAAGCTAACTGAAGAAACTAACTGAAGAAACTACAACGACTAGAGTAGCTAACAAATCTCCCCTCTAATCTTGTCGCTGCCGAATTATTTCTGTCATGCCAATCCTCCCCCTAAGCTCCAGAAACTTGAGTCGTCCGAGTGCTTTGGTGAGGACGTCGGCGAGCTGATCATTGGTGCAGACGTAGTTGTTGTCGATCCGCCCTTCTTCCACACACTCACGAATGAAGTGGTATCGTATCTCAATGTGCTTGCTTCGATCATGGAAGACGGGGTTCTTGGAGAGAGAGATTGCTGACTTGTTGTCGACCAGAAGTCGCGGTGGCCGGACGTCGGTGTGTAGCATCTCTCCGATCAGCCGAGCCAGCCAAATCCCTTGGCAGGCGGCGGTGGTGGCGGCCACGTACTCCGCCTCACATGAGGAGAGCGCCACCACCCTTTGCTTCTGCGATTGCCAACTCACTGGGCTGCCGCCGAGGAAGTAGAGCACTCCCGTTGTGCTCCGCCTGTCGTCGATGTCGCCGGCGTGATCCGCGTCGCTGTACCCCAGCAGCTCAGGCGTGCCCTTGCCTCAAATGTAGGCACAGCCGTAGTCCAGCGTGCCTGCTACATACCTTAGCAGGCGCTTCACAGCCGCGTAATGATCTGAAGCCGGTGCCTCCATGAAGCGGCTCAGGTAGCCGACGGTGAAGGAGATGTCCGGCCTTGTGTGCACGAGGTAGCGCAGTCCTCCGATGATGCTGCGATACTCCGTGCTGTCCACCGGCCTCTCCTTGCTGTCTCTGCTCAATTTCAGTCGAGCTTCCATTGGCAGGTTGCCGGGGTTGCACTCCTCGAGCCCGGCGCGCTCCACCAGCTTCTTCGCGTAGGCTGCTTGACAGAGCGTGATGCGATCGCGTCCCTGACGAACCTCAATGCCCAGGTAGTAGCTGAGCTCACCGAGGTCGCTCATGCGGAAGAGCGTGGTCATCTGGTGCTTGAATGCGTCGATCTCTATCTTGTCCGCGCCCGTGATGACGAGGTCGTCGACGTACACACCAACGAGCAGGAGTTTGTCGCCCTCCCCGCGTCGGTAGACTGCGTGCTCCGAGGGACAACGTTCAAAGCCCAGAGAGCGCAGACTCTCGTCTAGCTTGGCGTTCCAAGCTCTTGGGGCCTGGCGTAGCCCGTACAGCGCCTTGCGTAGGCGCAACACCTTCCCTTCCTCGCCGGGGGTAACGTACCCGGGCGGCTGAACGACGTAGACCTCCTCCTGCAAGTCCCCGTCAAGAAAGCGGACTTGACGTCCATGTGGTGAACCGGCCACGCGTGGTGCGCAGCGAGCGCGACCAGTACGCGCACCGAGTCCATGCGCGCCACCGGAGCGAACACGTCCTCGAAGTCCACTCCTTGGACTTGGACGTATCCCTTTGCCACCAGCCGCGCCTTGCGCTTCACCACTGTGCCGTGGGCGTCCTTCTTGAGCTTGTAGACCCACTTGAGGCCTATCGGTCGGTGCCCGGGCGGGAGCTCGCACAGCTCCCACGTGTTGTTGTCGACGATGCTCTGCATCTCCTCGTTCATGGCGCTCCTCCATCCTCCCTCCTTCCGCGCCTCGTTGAAGGAGGTTGGCTCCTCCCCTGCGAAGAGGCACAGGTAACTGTACTGACTTTTATCACCTGTCCCTTCTTCAGTGGTGTCCCACAGGTTCTCCAGCGTGCGGTACCGCCATGGCGCCTCCTTATCGGGCGGCGGCACCGACGCCCCCGGTGGTGGAGACACGAACTCCATGCCAGAGCGGTCTGGGCTTGGTGTGGCGCAGACCGGCGTCGCGGGCTGCGTCGTGGGCGCACTGATACGCGTCGATGTTGGCGTTGTAGGAGAGCTCGGCGCCTCAGGGGTTGTTGCGCCAGATGGGGTGCCGCCGATCACCTCGGCGGGCACCGGTTCGAGCTCGACGGAGAAGGTGTCCCACTGCGGCTCCTTGCTTGTCGCCGCGACCTGAGACCAGTCCCACGCGGCCTCCTCGTCGAACACGACATCCCTCGAGGCCAGGACACGGTTCGACGGCGGGTGGTAGACGCGATAAGCCGCCGATCCTGGCTCGTAGCCGAGGAATACCATGGGTGTGCTCCTGTCATCAAGTTTCTACAAGTTTGGATGTGTCACCTTGACATGCGCGACGCTCCCGAACACGCGCAGGTGCTCGACGTTTGGGCGCCGCCCGCACCAGGCCTCGTGCGGGGTCGACCCCGCCACGCTCTTGGTTGTAGACCTGTTCAGGAGGTAGACCGCCGTCGTTACGGCCTCCCCCCAGAACCGCGCCGGCACGCCCTTTGTCTTCAGTAGGCTGCGCGCCATGCCCACGATGGTCTGGTTCCGGCGCTCGACTACGCCGTTCTGCTGAGGCGTGTAGGGCGCCGTGAGCTGGCGCTTGACTCCCTGGTCGGCGTAGTACTCACCGAGGCTGGCGGAGGTGAACTCCCCGCCGCGGTCCGTGCGCAGCGACTTGAGCTGCCGCCCGGACTCGAGCTCCGCCATGGCCTGGAAGCGCTTCAGAGCGGGCTGCACCTCATCTTTGGTCGCGAGCAGGTACAACCACATGTGCCTGCTCTTATCATCTACCAGCAGCAAGAAGTACCGCCTCCCTCCCGGCGTTGGAGGGGAGATCGGACCACACAGATCCGCGTGCACCAGCTCAAGGACCTCGCTGGCCCTGCGGAGAGCCTGCTGAGGGAAGGGTGCCTGGCGCTGCTTGCCAGCGAGGCACGCTTCGCAGACACGATCCGCCTCGTCGAACAACGGGAGGCCGCGCACCAGCTCGTTCCGGGCAAGTTGACGTAGAGCCCGGAAGTTCACGTGGCCGTAGCGCGCATGCCAGCGCCATGCGTCCTGTCCAGCATGCGCCGCGAAGCACACTGGCTGGACTGGTGTGAGCTGCAGCACGTACAACCTCCCCTGGTTCCGATGCACTCGCGCAAGGAGACGCCCACCAGGATCTCGGAGTTGGAGCACGCCGAGACTTATATGGGTCTCGTAGGCGATCTCGTCCAACTGTCCGATGCTGACGATGTTGCTGCAGAGCTTTGGGATGTAATACACATCAGACAGTACCAAGTGCTCACCGTTCTGGCATTGGAAGAGGATCGTCCCTCTCCCCTCGATCTGGACCGCCGAGCCGTCCCCAAGTTTCACGGCGCCGCGGACGCCGGTGTCCAGCGCCGAGAAAATTTCTCGCCGGCCCGACATGTGGTTGCTCGCACCCGTGTCAAGGTACCAGGCTAGGTCGCAGCGCTGGCCGTCTGCCGCTGCGCGCGCCTGGGAGTGCTCTTCGTTGAGCAGTACGTGCTCCGACGTGGGTTCCGCCGCGGTCCACACGTCCGCAGTCGCGAGCAGGAGTGAGCTCTCCTCTGCCCCACCTTGCGCCAGGTGAGCCTGCTCCTTTCGTTCCCGCCGGGGCTCGGTGCAATCACGGGAGAAATGGCCATTTTTATTGCAATTGTAACACTTCACCTTGGACATGTCGCGCCCGCCGTTGCTGGTGCTGCAGCGACCGCTGCCACCGCCTTGGCCTTGAGCGTCGTTGCCGCGCCTCTGGTTCTGCAGCTTGCCGCGGCGGCGGTTGCCGCCACCCCCGTTGCCGGCGCCGATCGAGCTGGACCCCTGGCCCTGCTCACGCTCCCAGCGCCTTGCGTCCCACTGCTACTCCGTCATGAGCAACTGGCCGCCTCCGCTGGCCTGAGCCGCCCCGCCACCACAGCGCTCCTCTGCGGTGCGCAGTCGACCGATCAGCTCGTCGACCGAGATTGTGGTCAGGTCAAGGAGCGTCTCGATCGCGACTGCGATCTGGGCGTAGCGGGCGGGGACGACACGAAGGATCTTCTGGATCACGCGCACCTCATCGACGTTGTCCCCCAGCGTGCGCAACTGGTTGACAAGGGCTGTGATCCGCATGCCGAAGGAGTCGAGAGTCTCGCCGTCGTGGAAGGTGATCTGCTCGAACTCCGCGCGCAATCGCTGCGCGGTCGCCTCGCGTACACGGTGCACCCCCATGCGCATGACCTTGATCGTGTCCCAGGCCTCCTTCGCCGTTTCCTTGACGACGAGGACGCCGAGCATCTCCGGGGGGACGGCCCGGAACAGAACGCCGAGCGCCGTCTTGTCGTCACGCACGTGTTGTGCGTTGCCCTGGATCGTGTCCCAGAGCCCCCAAGACTCCAGATGCACCTTATCACGAGGGACCACTCGATGTAGTTCGTGGACGTCAGCGTCGGGAACATGGTGCCCGCGCCGGGCACGAGTGGCGCGCGCTCCGTGGCCGCCGCCTGGTGGATCACCACCTGCCGCTCCCTCCGTACGCAGCTCCGTCCGCGGCTGCGCCCCCGTGGTGGAGTGCGCGAGCGGCTCCCATCCCCGACGTCGTTGCGGGGTGCCGCCGCCATCTGGTCCGGCTGAACTCCGGTGTCAGCCATGGCGTCAGGATCGCCGGAAACAGGCTCTGATGCCAATTGTCAGGGTCGCTCGATCTCTCACAACTCGCTAAACACAGAGAGGAGAGACAGGAGGTTTTGCGTCACGTTCGACCTTGTGACTTTTTCTGTTTCTTGATCTCCACTACTTATTCTGTTACAAAGAGAAAACAAGTGGCCCGGTCCTGGTGCCACGATCCCTAAAACTCGTGCCATCCCACGAGTGGGTTTCGTGGCTGGCCACCCCGATCGATCGGGCAACGATCGTGCCCAGATCGCCTACATGCGCGGCTCGCACAACGGCTCGCGAGCTCGTGCGCCTAGCTACGTTATTTCTGACAGAAACAAGCTAACTGAAGAAACTACAGCGACTAGAGTAGCTAACAGGTGTGTGCCTCAGACCTGGCATTGCGGCTTGGTTGGGCCCTCCGGCTTTAGATGTTAGGCTTTGTTGTGAGGTCAGGGTATACGGCTTAGACAATCACTCGGCACCAGATCTGACTTTCCCGAGCCTTACCGCTGTCAGATCCCGCCAACTCCATGTCGCAGCACCTCCATCTCCGAACATTACGGGGCTGACTATTAGCATCTCGTGCGCTGCTGTAACTTCTTCTTCCAAGCCACCATGAATGCCTCCACGCACGCCTCAGACATGGCGGGTCGAGTTCCTTTGATGCTGAATCTGTCTGCTGCTCCTAGTGTGCCCCTCTACCAAATCACTTGCTCTGTAGCTTTATATGTGAACTTCTGCCTATGATTTTGCTCATCTCTGTAAATGTAATCTGCTCATGAATTTGTAGAGACACTTTGATTCTGCTGTTGTGTTGTACAACCGCATGAACAAAGTCTAGAGCTTGATGCTCTGCTATGTACCAAAGATGATGAAGAATATTTGAAATGCCACGGGGATGAATTCGCCGAGATGGCAGCAGCGTGGGAAGCCCGACATGCTAGCGGCATGGATCACACATGGCAGATTTGATAGAAGAACATGAGATGAGAGAGAGAGAGAGAGAGAGAGAGTAAAGGGATCTGTTTTTCGTTTCAGAATGTGTTTTGTGCAGTACTATGAGATGAAAACGAGGAGTTTCACGCAAAAGTGTCAAACCCTTCCAGATTTGCTTACTCTGTACCATAGGTTGACGATCCAACGACACATATTGCTAGATCGCATGATCTCACATAAAGTGCTGATCCCATACTAGTCTTCCCCTGTTTCTCACCGGTGCATTGCATGCCCTCCTCTCCTCATCATGGTTTCTTCCATTCTCGTCTTGACTCTTGAGCATAAAAAGGTGACACTTCTCTTCCTCCAAATGCCTCTTCCTCTCGTGAAACTGTCACGCCCAATATGCGATCGTATCCGAGTGGAACTCGAAGGTCCCATCCAAGGATAGAGCCGCATATTGAAACACCTTTGCAAGGTGGATATCATCACATCGTACCATTACATAATAGTTGGGGATACATACAAAGGCATACAATGCCGCAAGAATACATTAAACATCTTATAGAAGAGAGGCATCCGACTATGGACGAAATCAAAAGGAAAACAAGAACGACATCCACCCTGCTAGCCCAGGCTGCCGACTAGGAACCTATCCCCTGAAGGAAGAAGGAGCAGAAGAAGAACTCCCAAACAAGCAAACATCGCGCTCACGTCGGATCATCGCATTACCTGTACCTACAACTGTTGTTGTAGTAATCCGTGAGCCACGAGGACTCAGCAATCCCATTACCATGGGTATCAAGACTAGCAAAGCTTAATGGGAATGGAATGGATAAGTGGTGAGGTTGCAGCAAGCGACTAAGCATGGTATGGTGGCTAACTTACGAGTACAAAAATAAGGTGAGAAGCTACGCAAACGGTCGCAAACTAGTAACGATCAATAAGTGATCCTGAACTACTTATGAGTCAAACATAACCCCATCGTGTTCTCTTCTCGAACTCACTCGAAAAGAGGCAATCACGGTTACGCACGCGGTTGGTGTATTTTACTTCGAATCTGGTGTCAAGTTCTCTACAACCGGATATTAAAAATTCTCATCTGCCACATAACCGCGGGCACGGCTCTCGAAAGTTTAAACCCTGCAGGGGTGTCCCAACTTAGCCCATGACAAGTTCACGATCCGCGGAGACAATCCTCCATCTCGGGAACCTCCGATCAGACTCGGAATCCCGGTGCACAGGACATTTCAACAATGGTAAAACAAAACCAGCAAGACCTCCCAATGTGCCGACACCCTGATAGTAGCCGCGCGTATCTCGTCTCAGGCCATGATTGGATGAGCTAAGCTTACGGTCACTGAGACCCAAGTTGCCAAGGAGGCGCCGCAAGGTGCTCTAGTTTGGACTAACACTCATGAGGAGCACTGGCCCGGGGTTGTTAATTAAGTCCTCGGGGTCCGGAAAGTCCCTATGCAAGTTTTAGTTGTTATTAGGCAAATGGTAAAACCAATTTTGGGCCTTGTTGGAAGAGTTTTATTCAAAGCGAACTGTCAAGAGGGGCCCGTAAACCCTCATCGTGTTAGGGACGCAAAATCAAGGAACATAACACCGGTATAACGAAAACTAAGGCGGTAAGAGTGAAACAAAACACCAAGCAAAAGACTAAGCCTTCCACCCTTTGCCAAGCATATAGATGCATTAATTAAATAAGAGATATTGTGATATCCCAAGATATCCATGTCCCAACATGGAACAACCTGCAACTAGCAACGCTATAAGAGGGGCTGAGCAAAGCGGTAACATAGCCAAACAACGGTTTGTTAGGATGGTGGAAAAGGTTAGAGGCTATCATGGCAATTTGGGAGGGCTTGATAAACAAGTGGTAGGTAGCGCGACATAGCGATTGCATCGAGACACCTAGCATAGCAATGATAGTAGTGAGATCCAAGGTGACGGTCATCTTGCCTGAAATCCCGCTAGAAAGAAGAACGAGTCCATGAAGAAGATGAACGGGCGTAGACAAACCAAGCGTAGTCGAACGAATACTCACGATCGCAACGAAACAGGAACTATCGAGAAGAAGCACACCCGGAAAGAAGCAAACAACATGGTAAACACACAAGCATAAACATGACATTAAGTTAGAGTTGTTAAACAGCAAGTTAACATGCACCATGATGATCTACACGTCTTTCTAGTCAAGTTACATATAAAGTTCGTTTAATTCGGAGCTACGGCCTAGAAGATATGAGCAAAACAAGTTAAGCATGACATTGATGCAAAATGCATTCAACCATCAAGCACACATACTCAAATCAAGGATGCAACATGACATGATGAAACTACATGCAAAACCAAGCAAGTTTCATATAGATCACGCTCAAAACGGAGCAACGGTTCAACACATACACATGAAACAAGTTTAAAGGACAAGCTGTCCAAAACAGCGACTAGGCATATAGCAAGCATCAAAACAACATGCTACAAGTACAATATTGGCACAAACATGATATGCACTCGAAGAACATGTAACATGCTCCAAATAACATTAAGGTTCAGGTTCATAGGCATCAAGATTAAATCAATATGATCAATGCAAAAAGCATCTTTATAACACAGATTATGACTTGGTGAAAAACAGGGCATACATGTGAGCAGGAATAACATGTTGACATGTTCGAGGCATGGAACAATGATGCTACAGTACAACATCATGATAAAAAAAGCATGACATTAACGTACAGGTTAAACATGGCACAACATGATTATTAAGCATCTCCATATAACCTCTAGATCAATGGCATTCATCAAGACAAGTAGGCAAGTCATAACAGATTCCCAGATTTAGTGAAAAACAGTTTGACAGAAAACAGATTCATTATGCATACTTTGAGACAACAAAAGTATATGCTACAGGAACTATTCATGGCATCAAGGGGCATGGAAAGAATTTGCTAAATACCCTTAACAAAACATCATTACTGAGCATGATTTTATCATGATGGTAACAGATTTGATGATAGCTTCAAGTGAACATGGCAAGATGATATAACAGACTTAGTGGCATGCTGACAGTTATATTTTCAAGCAACTTGAGGGCACCAAAAGAACAAGCTACAGAAGGTTATAATTACAAACAAGGGCATCGATGGATAGAGCATAACGTGGTTATCAAAACAAGATTACTACATATCTCCATATTATGCATATATTTGATGGTAGCATTGAGCAAACATGGTATCATAATATAACAGATTCAGACTTAGCAGAACAGTAACAACAAGTACCCTACTTCACAAGCTTGTGCTAGTCACCACAGGGCATATCATGATAAATGGATTACACCAATGCAAATATGGCATGATTATGCTCCTAAAACATGTTGGTATGATGCTCAAAATAAAATCACACAAAATGCTATGAAAAAGACAAATAGGCAAGTTACAACAGTTTTTAGCAGGTTATAACACTTGGCACTTTTGCAACGATGATTAAGGCATCCATATGAACAGTAACATGCATGCAAACTAAACCATCATGTATATCATTCAGAGATGAACATTTTGATATATCATACACGCAACTCGGAGCAACATGCATGAAGTTATGATGGGTCAAACATGCACACATAATATCGCAGATCTAGGACTTGAAGAAAATTCGACCTCGCGGAATCGGGACGAAGAGGTTCCGGACGGCGAGATCCGAGGCGGGCGACGCATTTGGTTCGGGGGAGTGGTGGATCTTGTCCCACTCCCCGGATCCGGCGACGAGGTGGACGCCGGCGACGCGACGGGGAGGCGGATCCGGCGATGGCGCGGCGCGAGGGAGGCGGTGGCGGGCGGCTGCGAGGCGGCGGTGGCGCGGGCGGCGCGCCGGCGAGGTGGGGTGGAGGGAGCCAGGCGCGGGCGGCGGCTTAGGTGCGCGGGCTGGGAGGGCCGACGATGGGCTCTGGCGGGCCCGCGACGGTGGGAGCGGGGTAGGGCGACGTGGCGGCCTCCTGTTGGCCCGGGCCGGCGGCGCGAGGAGGAGGGGAGCTAGGGTTTTTGCCCGAATTTTGGAGGGAGGAGGTGTTTATATAGATGGTGGTGTGACGCCCCCGATTCAATCGTACACTAATCATACACGCAAACGTGTACGATCAAGATCAGGGACTCACGGGAAGATATCACAACACAACTCTAAAAATAAAATAAGTCATACAAGCATCATAATACAAGCCAGGGGCCTCGAGGGCTCGAATACAAGTGCTTGATCATAGACGAGTCAGCGGAAGCAACAATATCTTAGTACAGACATAAGTTAGACAAGTTGCCATAAGATGGCTAGTACAAACTGGGATACAGATCGAAAGAGGCGCATGCCTCCTGCCTAGGATCCTCCTAAACTACTCCTGGTCATCGTCAGCGGCCTGCACGTAGTAGTAGGCACCTCCAGTGTAGTAGGAGTCATCGAAGGTGGCGCCTGACTCCTGGGCTCCAACATCTGGTTGCGACAACCGAGAAGAATGGAAAGGGAGAAAAGAGGGAGAAAAGCAACCGTGAGTACTCATCCAAAGTACTCGCAACAAGGATCTACACTACATATGCATGGGTATCTGTGTAAAGGGGCAATATCGGTGGACTGAACTGCAGAATGCCAGAATAAGAGGGGGATAGCTAGTCCTGTCGAAGACTACGCTTCTGGCAGCCTCCATCTTGCAGCATGTAGAAGAGAGAGTAGATGGTAAGTTCACCAAGTAGCATCGCATAGCATAATCCTACCCGACGATCCTCTCCTCGTCGACTTGTGAGAGAGCGATCACCGGGTTGTATCTGGCACTTGGAAGGGCGTGTTTTATTAAGTATCCGGTTCTAGTTGTCATAAGGTCAAGGTATAACTCCGGGTCGTCCTTTTACCGAGGGACACGGCTATTCGAATAGATAAACTTCCCTGGAGGGGTGCACCACATTACCCAACACGCTCGATCCCATTTGGATGGACACACTTTCCTGGGTCATGCCCGGCCTCGGAAGATCAACACGCCGCAGCCCCACCTAGGCACAACAGAGAGGTCAGCACGTCGGTCTAAATCCTATGCGCGCAGGGGTCTGGGCCCATCTCCCATTGCACACCTGCATGTTGCGTACGCGGCCGGTGAGCAGACCTAGCAACCTCCATTACAAAGGAAGTTATGTTACGCGGTCCAACCCGGTGCGCGCCGCTCAGTCGCTGACGTCACGAAGGCTTCGTCTGATACCACGATGTCGAGTGCCCATAACTGTTCCCGCATAGTTGGTTAGTGCGTATAGGCCAATGGCCAGACTCAGATCAAATACCAAGATCTCGTTAAGCGTGTTATTTTGAAGTAACCGCGGAACACCGACCAGGGCCAGGCCCACCTCTCTGCTAGGTGGTCTCAACCTGCCCTATCGCTCTGCCACAAAGTAACAGCTCGGGGGCCGTCGGGAACCCAGGCCCACGTCTACCGGGATGGAGCCACCTGCCCCTTCAGCCCCCATCTCCGAACAGTAACATAAGTAATGTAACAGTATAAAGTATATAGCATATGCCCGTGATCACCTCCCGAAGTGATCACGGCCCAATAGTATAGCATGGCAGACGGACAAGAGTGTAGGGCCACTGATGGAATACTAGCATCCTATACTAAGCATTTAGGATTGCAGGTAAGGGTAATAACTTTAGCAACAATGACAGGCTATGCAGCATAATAGGATTAACCGAAAGCAGTAACATGCTATACTACACTAATGCAAGCAGTAGAGAGAAGGAATAGGCGATGTCTGGTGATCAAGGGGGGGGGGGGCTTGCTTGGTTGCTCTGGCAAGGAGGGGTTGTCAACCACGTAGTCGATCGGGGCACCAGCAGCGGCGTCAGTCTCGTAGTCTACCGGAGAGAAGAGGGGGAAGAAATAGTAAATACGGAGCAAACAAAGCATCACAAAATATAACAAGGCAATACGCGGTGCCAGGGGTGATCTAACACGGTAGTAAGTGATACTGGTGAAGGGGGGAAACATCCGGGAAAGTATCCACGGTGTTTCGCGTTTTCAGGCAGATGAAATGGAGGGGGAAAGTTGGGTGTTTGCTATGCTAGGGATGTGTGGCGGACGAACGGGCTGCGTATCCGATTCGTCTCATCGTTCTGAGCAACTTCCATGTACAAAGTATTTCCATCCGAGTTACGGATTATTTACTATTAATTTTTAAAATTTTAAATCATTTTCTAATTTATTATTATTAAATTAATTCGAAATTAGTATTATTGCATCAGCATGACGTCAGAATGACGTCAGCAGTCAACAGAGGTGTTGACTGGTCAAACTGACGTGAGAGTCCCACCTGTCATTGACTGATTAATTAACTAATAGTTAATTAGGTTAATTAGTGATTAGATTAATCTAATTGTGATTAGTTAAATTAATTATTTTTATTTTTACTTTAACTTTTTTTTAACTCGTTCTGGGACTCGGCCCCGTTTGTCATAGGTACAGGGGCAGGGCCCAGTTTCCAATGGCCCAGAGGCCATACCGGGCGGGCGCGTAGGCAGGTGCGGGCGAACCCGCATCCTGAGTGCGAGGCGAGGCCGCCGGGCGCCGCGGGCGGGCAGAGCCCG
>NC_057796.1:62770014-62770685 GCF_018294505.1 Triticum aestivum
GGCCGGGGAAAGGCGACGCGGCAGGGGCGAAAGCAGGAGGAGGGGCGCGCAGCGGCGAGCAAGGGCAGTGCGAAGCGGACGCAGTGGCGGGCAGTGGTGAGCATCGTCGGGCCGTGCGGGGCACGGACGGAGCGCGGCCGTGGATGCGGTGACCGCGGGTGCGAGCGGGGCATGTGCGCGGAGAGCAGGGGGAGCGGAGGGAGGCGGGGCCTCACCGGCGTGGCCTGGACGCGCGAGGGGCGCCCGACGCACGCAGTCGGGCGCGGCGACGGAGCGGCCCCCATGGGCGGGGCGAGCACGGGAAGTGGTCGGGCGCATCCATGACGCGGCGAGCGTGGTGGAAGCAGCAGACAGCGGTGACAGAGCAAAGTAGCAGCGGGGCAGAGCAACAGAAGCAGCGGCAGAAGACGCGACGTGCGGCAAAGCAGGATGCATCGCGGGCGTGGGTGCTGGTTTGTGCCGGCGAGCGCGCGTAGGGTGGCCAAGGTCGCGGCTGTACGTGGACAAAGGCGAGGGAGCGTGGGGCGCAGAGAGGAAGAGAGGCGGGGCTCACTGGGGGCGTAGGGAACGGGGCAGTGGGGCTCGAGGAGGAGGTCGGAGACGGCGCGTCGCAGAGGAGGCAGGCCGGCGAGGAAGGGCTCCGGGAATGGTGGTCCGGCGGCGTCGGGGGC